>NW_007726171.1:300623-318955 GCF_000696425.1 Galeopterus variegatus
CAAGGGCCGGCCCGTGGCTCACTCGGGAGAGTGTGGTGCTGATAACACCAAGGCCACGGGTTCGGATCCCATATAGGGATGGCCGGTTAGTTCACTGGGTGAGCATGGTGCTGACAACACCAAGTCAAGGGTTAAGATCCCCTTACCGGTCATCTTTAAAAAAAAAAAAAAAAGACACCAAGTCAAGGGTTCGATCCCCCTACTGGCCAGCTTGCCAAAAAAAAAAAAAATTCCATTGAATGGATATACTATATTTTGATTATCCATTCATCAGTTGATGGATATTTGGATTGTTCCCATTTGGGGGCTATTATGAATAATGTTGCCTTGTACATCCATCTACAAGTTTTTATGTTTGCTTTCAATTCTCATGGTATATACCTAAGATTGTAATTGCTATGTCACATGGTAAATCTATGTTTTAACTTTTTGAGAAACTACCAAATTGTTTTCCAAAGCAGTTGCACCATTTTATATTCCTACCAGCAATATATGAAGGTTCCAATTTCTACACATCCTCACCAAGCTTTTTGTGATCCATCTTTCTGATTCTAGCCATCCCAGTGAGTGTGAAATGGTATCTCATTGTGGTTTTGGTTTACATTTCCCTAATGACTACTGAGGTTGAGCATCTTTTTGTGTACTTATTGGCCATTTATACATCTTCACTGGGGAAATGTCTATGAAAATCCTTTGCCCATTTTGTAATTGGGTTGTCTGTTTACTATTGAGTTATTATAACAGTTCTTTATTTTTCTGAATGCTAGATACTTATCGGGTACATAACTTGTATATCCTTATCTTGTTCCTGATCTTAGGGGGAGAGATTTTAGTCTTTCACCATTAAGTATGCTGTTAGCTGCGGGGTTTTGGGGTTTTTTGTCTGTTTTTGGCAGGTAACTGGTATGGGGTTCCGAACCCTTGACCTGGGTGTTATAACACCACACTCTAACCAACTGAGCAACCAGCCAGCCCCCTAAAGAGGAAGTCACCTTCTGTTACTAGATTGTTTTTATCATGAAAAAATGTTTGATTTGAGCAAATGTTTTGTCTATTGAGATGATTGTGTGGGTTTTGTCTTTTATTCTATTAGTATGGTGTATTACAGTGATTGATTTTCATGTTAAAGCACCCTTGCATTCCTGGGATAAATCCCACTTAGTCATTGTATATAATCTTTTTATATGTTGCTGGATTTGATTTGCTAGTGATTTGCTGACTTTTTTTTTTTTAAAGATGACCGGTAAGGGGACCTTAACCCTTGACTTGTTGTCAGCACCACGCTCTCCGAAGTGAGCTAACCGGCCATCCCTATATAGGGGTCCGAACCTGTGGCCTTGGTGTTGTCAGCACCACACTCTACCAAATGAACCACAGGCTGGCCCTTGTTGAAGATTTTCATGTCTTTATTTATAAGAGATATTGGTCTGTAGTTTTCTTTTCTTGTGATATCTTTATCTTGTTTGGATATCAGGGTAATACTGGCCTCAGAGAATGAATTGAGAAATGCTGCCCCCTCTTCTATGTTTTTCAAAGTTTGTGAAGAATTGGTATAATTTTTCTTTAAACATTTGGTAGAATTCCCCAGGGAAGCAATATGGTCCTTGGATTTTCTTTGTAGAAAGTTTTTAAAAATTACTAATTCAATCTCTTTGCTTCTTATAGGTTTATTCAGATTTTGTATTTCTTCTTTTTTCTTTTCTTTTCTTTCTTTTTTTTTTTTTTTTTGATGGTTGGCCAGTATGGGGATCCAAACCCTTGACGTTGGTGTTATAACACCATGCTCTAATCAACTGAGCCAACTGGCCAACCCTTGTATTTCTTGAGTCAATTTCTGTAGATTGCATCTTTCCAGGGGTTTTTGCATTTCATCTAGGTTATCTAATTTGTTGGTATGCAATTGTTCATAATATTCCCTTATAATCCTTTTTATTTCTCTGAGGCTGAGAGTAATGTCTCCTCTTTTATTTCAGATTTTAGTAATTTGAGTCTTTTCTCTTTTCACATTACTCAGTCTAGGTAAAGTTTTCCAATTTTGTTGATATTTTCAAAGACCCAACTTTTGGTTTCATTATCTCTATGAATTTTTCATTCTCTATTTCATTTATTTCCAATCTAATCTCTATTATTTTCTTCCTTCTAGTTGCTTTGGGTTTTGTTTACTTTTTCTTTGGGTTAGGTTATTGATTTGAGATCTTTTTTCTTTCTCTTTTTAATATATTCACTTACAGCTGTAAATCCCTCTAAGCACTGCTTTAGCTGCATTCTATAAGGTTTTTTAATCGTGTTTCTGCATTCTGTAAGTTTTTAATAGGTTTTGTGTTCATTTTCATTCATCTCAAAGTATTTGTTTTGTTTCATTTTTGGTGACTGGCTAGTATGGGGATCAAACCCTGGGCCTTGGTGTTATCAGCACCATGCTCTAATCAAATGAGCTAACAGGTCAGCTTCAAAGTATTTAAATTTCTCTTGTAATTTCTTCTTTGACCCATTGGTTATTTAGGGATATGTTGCTTATTTTCTACATATTTGTGAATTTCCCATTTCTTTCTGTTATTAATTTTTAATTTCATTCCATTGTCATTGGAGAACAACATACTTTGCATTATTACAATATGTTAAAATTTATTAAGAGTTATTTTTTAGGGCTGGCCAGTTAGCTCTGTTTGTTACAGCATGGTGCTGATAACACCAAGGTCCAGGGTTCGATCCCTATACTCATCAGCTACCAAGAAAAAAAAAAAAAGACTTATTTTTTGTCCTAACATATATTCTATACTGGAGAATGTTTCACTTTACTCAGAAGAATGTGTATTAAAGAGAGAATGTGCACTTTAAAAGAATGTATATTCTGTTGTTGGGTGAAGTGGTCTATAGATGTCTATTAAGTCTAGTTGGTTTATAGTTTTTTAAAATCTTCTCTTTCCTGTTGATCTTCTGTCTAGGTGTTCTATTCATTACTGAAAGTGGGCTATTGAAGCCTCCAACTAATACCATTGCATTGCCTATTTCTCTCTTCAGTTCTGTCAATTATTGCTTCATGAATTTGGGGTTGCTGTTCTTAGGTGGATTTATGTTTATAATTGCTATATCTACTTGATGAATTGACCCTTTTATTATTTTAAAATGTCCTTCTTTATCTCCAGTAACAATTTTTTTTAATCTTTTAATCCCCAATGTGATAGTATCTAGTAACAATTTTCGTCTTTAAGTATTTTTTGTCTTATATTAGTATAGACACTTCAAATATCTTTTGGTCACTATTTGCATCATATATCTTTTTCATCCTTTCACTGTCATCCTATATGTGTCTTTGAGTCTATAGTGTGTCTCTTATAGACAGCTTATAGTTGGATCATGTTTTTTAAAAAATCCATTATGCCAATCTCTGCCTTTTTGCATTTACATTTAATATAATTACTGATTAGGTAGTATTTATGTTGGCCATTTTGCTATTTGTTTCTTACATGTCTTGTTTCTCTTCCCCCTCTCTATTCCACCATTACTAGCACCTTTTGTGTTAAATAGATTTTTTTCTAGTGTACCATTTTAATTCCCTTGTCATTTCCTTTTACTATATATATTTTTGAATTATTTTCTTAGTGGTTGCCCTGGGGATTGCAATTAATATCTTAATTTATAACAATCTAGTTTAGATTAATACCAGCTTAATTTTAATAATATACAAAAACTTTGCTCCTATACAGCTTTATTTCCTTCTTCCTCCTTTGTTGTTATTGTCATACAAATTACAAGTTTCTTTTCTTTTCCTTTTTTAAAAAAAGGTGACCAGTAAGAGGATCTTAACCTTTGACTTGGTGTTGTCAGCACAACACTCTCCCAAGTGAGCTAAACGGCCATCCCTATATAGGGATCCAAACCCCTGGCCTTGATGTTATCAGCACTGCACTCTCCCAAGTGAGCCACGGGCTGGCCCCAAATTACAAGTTACTACATTGAATTCCCATTAACACAGACCTAGAATTATTGTTTTATACAATTGTCTTGTAAAGGTGGTAAGGGAAGACAGCTAAAAACAAAAATTACATTTATACTGGTTTTGTTCTTTTGTTTTTTCCGTTTTGTCTTTTTTCGTGTCCGGCAATGGATCGCAACCCTCAGTGTCGCGCCCGTACCGGACCAGGACCGGCAATGGGATCGCAACCCTCGGTGTTGCTCCCGCACCTCACTCAGCCAGTGAGCGGGAACCGGTCTGTATGTGGTATCCGAACCCTCGGCGGGAGCGCCACCGCGCTCCCAAGCGGCGCACTGTAGCAGTGCGCCACTGGGCCGGCCCCTTGTTCTTTGTTTTTACCTCTGTAGTTACCTTTACTGCTGCTTTTTATATCTTCATGTGCAATAGTCTAGTGTCCTTTTATTTCAGCCTGAAGGATTCCCTTTAGTATTTCTTATAGGGAAAGTTTGCTAGTGACAGATTCTTTCCATTTTTGTTTATCTGAGAATGTATTAATTTCTCCTTCAGTTTTGAAGGATAGCTTTGCTGGATATAGAGTTTTTGGTTGAGAGTCTTTTCTTTCAGCACTTTGAATATGTCACCCCACTGCCTCTGGCCTCCGTGACTTCTGATAAGCAATCATATTTAGGATCCCTTGTATATGTGAGTGACTTCTCTCTTGCTGCTTACAAGATTCTGCCTTTATCTTTGTCTTTTGACAGTGTGGTTATTACATCTATAGCTGTGGATTTATTTAAATTTTACCTACTTAGAGTTTGTTGAAATGTTAGATGTGTAGGTTAATGTTTCTCATCAAATTTGAGAAGTTTTCAGCCATTATTTCTTCAGATATTCTTTCTGTTCCTTTCTTCTCTCTCTTTACCTTCTCTTGGGTTTTCTTTTTGATATCTCTCTCTCTCTCTCTCTCTCTATATATATATATATATATAGGTATCTATCTATCTATATATATATTTTTTTTTGGTTGCTGGCTGGTACAGGGATCCAAACCCTTGACCTTAGCATTACAATACCGTGCTCTAACCAACTAAGCTCACTAGCCAGCCTTATCTTCACTGTCTGTGGTATTTTTGATGACATACTACAAGTCTCTGATTCTCTTTCATTTTTCTTCATTCTTTTTCCTTGTTGTTCCTCAGATTGGATAATTTCAATTGACCAGCCTTCAAGTCTGCTGTTTCTGTCTTCTTTCTGCTCAGATCTGCTATTGAGCCCTTCTAGTGAATTTTTTATCTCCGTTATTGTACTTTTCAACTGCAGAATTTCTATTTGGTTCTTTTTAAATAGCTTCTCTTTATTGATATATTTTTTTTTCCTTTTTCCATGTCCGGCAATGGATCGCAACCCTCAGTGTCGCCCCCGTACCGGACCGGGACCTTTTTTTTTTCCTTTTTCCATGTCCGGCAATGGATCGCAACCCTCAGTGTCGCCCCCGTACCGGACTGGGACCGGCAACGGGATCGCAACCCCCGGTGCTGCTCCCGCGCCTCACTCAGCCAGTGAGCGGGAACCGGTCTGTATGTGGGATCCGAACCCTTGGCGGGAGCGCCGCCACGCTTCCCAATCGGTGCACTATAGCAGTGCGCCACCGGGCCGGCCCCTCTTTATTGATATTTTCTATTTGGTGACACATTTCTCATACTTTAGTTTCATTCTTTAGACATGATTTCTTTTAGTTCTTTGAACATATTTTAAATGGCTAATTCAAAGTTTTTATCTAGTTAAGCCCAACATCTGGGCTTTCTCAGGGAGTACTTCTAATGACTTCTTATTTTATTTTTTTCTGTATATTATCCACATTTTCTTTACACATCTCATATTTTTTTTTGTTGAAAACTGGATATTTAAAATAATAATGTGGCAACTATGAAAATCAGATTGCTCTCCCTTTCCAGGGTTTGTTTTATTGCTGTTTGTTGTTGGTTGTGGTTGTTTTTGTAGTGGCTTTTTGGAAATAATTCTGTAAATTCTATATTCTTTGTCATGTGTGTCCACTGAAGTATCCGCTCAGTTAGTTTAGTGGTCACCTAATTATTGAATACAGATTTCCTTAAAAGCCTATGATAAATGGAAAATGGCTGTAGCATCAATAACTGAGGTTAGTTAAATTCCCAAAGCACTGGGAGGTCAGGTATGAGGCAGTAGTCACATCCCCAACAGTCAACATTGCTAAACAGTTTACTTTAGGCTTAGAGTCCAGATGGTGTCGGTTCATAGAGGTATAAATTAACCTAAAGAATGTTGGAATGGATGATGTAACCCTTACTTGTGAATTTAGTATTTGTTTAAAGAGCAAGCTATAACCATTAACTAATCACTAACTTATGTCATGCTGGACAACCAATGTAAAGCCTGGTTAGGGGGATGATCCATCACCTCCCCTTTTACATCCCCTTTTTGTGATTATAAAAACTCAGAAGCTCTGTTTGTACCTCAGAGCACTTCCCAAGGTAACTTGGAGGTGTCTTCCTGGGCTGTATTCACTCATATTGACTCAAATAAATTCTTTGTTGCTTAAGCCATGCCTAAATTTTCTTTCTTTCATTTTTATTTTTTGTAACTGGCTAGTATGGGGATCTGAATCCTTGACCTAGGTATTACCAGCACCACACTCTGCTGAGTGACCTAACCAGCCAGGCCATATCTGTGACTCAGTTTTCTTCCTCAGGTTGACATTTAGAACCAATAAGTTACCTAGTCTTTGCCAAGGGACTCTGCATGCAGTTTTCTTCAATTCCTCTTATTGCAGAGCATCAAGGTTAATGAATGGTGAGAGTTTAAGGGCTCCTCAGGTCTTTCCTGACCATGCATACAACTCTGAGCATGCACACAGCCATATGCATGTGTATGGTCTTCTAGATTTCCAGGAATAAGTCAGAACTTTCCAAAGCCCCCTATGGACATTGCATTCCCCATCTTTTCTTTTTAAGCTTTTTAGTTAGCCTATTGTTTGCCCAACTGTTACCTACCATTACAGACAGCTGCAGTGTTAAACAATTGCCTCCTATTGTTTTGAACAAATGTCCCCAGGGAAAAGTCTGTTTGCACTAGGCAGGCTCCAAGTCAGGACTTGAGTGGGATCTTCCAGGGAACTACAAGGTCAAATAATGCTAATTCTCTGAGAATGGGGATCTGAAGGAGTCCAACACCATTCTACCTTCTCCAGTGGCTGCCAAGTTGCTAGTTTTCACTGTGATTGCATACTGTTGGTTTTCAAAGGTACTTTGGAATTGGGGAGGAGAGAAAATGGGAATAAGACAAGTTAAAATACCACAAAACTCACTGTTCTTACTGAGATTCAGCCATTTTTCTTGAATAAACACTCCGCTCATTGCTGCAAACCTTGGATTAATTTCCAAAGTTCAAAAAAAAAATTTTTTTTTTAATGGGGATCTGAATTCTTGACCTTGGTATAACACCTCACTCTAACCAACTGAGCTAACTGGCCAGCCCAATTTCCAAAGTTCTAAAGAAGTTGATCCTCATGATTTTGCCAGTGTCCTTGTGCTTTTATTGAAGGGCGGATTTTTGGAGGTTCTTACTCCATTATTTTTTCTGTTGTTACTCCTTCCAGTTGTTTTTAGGCCAAATTCTTTAGTGTCATCCTTAACACCTGTCTTTCTCAAACATCTGACATCAGCAAATCCTGTAGAGGTAGCAAATCCTACACCTTCAAAATATAGCTGGTGTATTAGTCCATTTCCATTGCTTATAACAAAATGCATGGAACTGGGTGATTTATAAGAAAATGAAATTTATTGCTTGTAGTTTCAGAGGCTGGGAAGTCCAAAGTCCAAGGAACACATCTGGTGATGGCTTTCTTTGGTGGTGACTTCAATAACAGCAGGGTACCCCATTGTGAAAATGGCAGAGCAGAGAGAGACAGACTCTCCTCTCTCTTCTTTTAAAGCCTTCAGAACCATTCCCCTGACCACCATTTTTAATCCATTCACTACTACACGGTCTTACAATCCAATCACCTCTTCAAGGCTCCACCTTTCAATTACCATAACAGGATTTCCCACCCACTTAACAGTCACAATGGGGGCCAAGTTTCTAATACATAAAACTTGGGGGACACAATTCAAGCTTCAGTGAGTTTTTGGAGGACATAATTCAGTCCACTACACCTGGGATCCCTCCACTCCTCAGCTTTATTGCTATCACCCTGATCTAAGGTACTGCCCTCCTCTCACTCATTATTTTCCAAAAACACTATCTCCTCACCTTTCCTCAGACTGCCAAGCATTATTCTCTTTCAAAACCTTTGCATTCTTTTTTTCCTTTTTGTCTTTTTTCGTGACCGGCAACGGATCGCAACCCTCAGTGTCGCGCCCGTACTGGATCGGGACCGGCAACGGGATCGCAACCCTCGGTGTCGCGCCCGCACCTCGCTCAGCCAGTGAGTAGCCGGTCTGTATGTGGGATCCGAACCCTTGGCGGGAGCGCCGCTGCGCTCCCAAGCGGCGCACTGTAGCAGTGCGCCACCGGGCCGGCCCCAAAACCTTTGCATTTTTATGCCAGTTATACATATGGCTCATTCCCTACTTCCTTCAGATCATTGCTTAAATGGCATCTCCTGAAAGATATCCCCTTGATCACCTTATGCCTCACATCCCATTACTCTATCTTCTATATCTAGCATTTACACTACCCGACACATTGTATTTGCTAATACTTATTAGCAATAATAAGTATTATCATCTCTGTTGGCCAGTTAGCTCAGTTGGTTAGAGCATGGTGCTGATAACATAAGGTCCAGGGTTCAGTTCCTGTGGCCAGCCATAAAAACAAACAAACAAAAATCTATTATCTGTCTCCTCACATTAGAATGTAAGCTCATAAAGACAGGGACTTTGTTGTCTTCATTGCTGTAATCTCAGAGTCTAGAACAGTACCTGGCTCAGGTGGGCATGCAATAAATTCTGGTTGAATGTATACCAAATATCTTTCATTTGCTTCTCTAAGATCCACTCTTCCCATTACTCCCAATGTCCAGTATGAACATCAGTGGACTCCTTTGCCCTCTAACTTCAGCCCATGCAGAGCCCCAGTTTGGAGAAAGAAAGGACAGTGAGGCCAGAGTATTTATTCCCCAGGTTCCTCCCTGCCAAATTACCTCAGATTTACTTGTCCCTGGATCCCTGGGTGATCCTTTTTTCAGGGAGTCTATCTTTCCAATAACTACTCTCTAACATCTTCCTGCTTTTTAGTCTTAGGGTTGGAAGGCTTCCCTGCTATTACTTCCCTTGGGTTACTGTATATCCCTTGTGATTCCCCTGTACCCATTCATACCTTTGTAAATAGACCCTTCTCATATCATTGTAATTTGAGAGTGACATCTGTTTACTTTGGGATCCTGCCTGATACAAATAAATAATTTTAAGAACAACTTTAAGAAGTAGATCCTATTACCATCCCTATTGTACAGAAAAGAATTCTGAGGCCCATTAAGGTTTGAGAAACTTGCCCAAGATTCCATAGCTAGTTAGTAACAGAGACAGAATTTACCTTTATAAAAAAAAATGTGGGAGAATATTTTTATTGCATCAGGATAGGGAAGGTTTCCTAGACAAGACTAAAAAAGCATACCCGTAAAGGAAAAGACCAAAAGAACCAAAATTCTCTGTATCAAAAGATACCATGGGGCTGGCTGGTTAGCTCAGTCAGTTAGAGCATGGTGTTATAAGACCAAGGTCAAGGATTCCCATCCCAGCTGCCAAACAAACAAAATATACTATAAACAAAGTGAAGAGATAATTCACAGATTAAAAGATATTTGCAACCCACATAACAAAGAATTAGTATATAGAATATATAAAGAATTCTTAGAAATCAATAAGAAAAACACAAACACCACAAAAGAAAAATGGGATGGGTAAAGGAATAAGAAGGGGAATTCATAGAGGAAGAAATTCTAATGGTTAATAAGCATAGGAAAAGATGGTCCATCTCTCTAGTAAGCAGGGAAGTGGGAATTAAAATATGAGATTCCATTTCACATCATCCAATAGATGAAAATTATTAAGTGCAGTAAGTGTTGGCAAAGATTCAGCTAGTGTTAGGATCCCCATATCGGCCAGCTGCCAAAAAAAAAAAAAAAAAAAAAATAGCTAGTGGGAATGTTTGGTACAACTACTTTGGAGAGCAATTTGACAATACCCCCCAAAGCTGATGATACACATATTGTATTACCTAGTAATTGTACTTGGAGAAGTCTTCCCCAGAGAAATATTTACACTTGTATACAAGGAAATATATAAACAATGTTCATTGTTTTGTTGCAATGTAATGAAGAAAATATGGAAATCACCTGACTGTCCCCAGTGGGAAAATATACTACTATACAGCAGTTAAAATTATTTATATTTACAGGCCGAGCCCATGGCGCACTCGGGAGGGTGCGGCACTGGGAGCGCGGTAGCACTCCCGCTGCAGGTTCAGACCCTATGTAGGGATGACCGGTGCGCTCACAGCGCTCATTGGCTGAGCACAGTGCGGCCGGTCTCAAAAAGGACAAAAAAAAAAAAAAAACTATTTATATTTACATTTATCAACATGGATAAATCTCAAAAATATAAGATTGAAAAAACAAGTTAAAAAAGAATACATAAAATATGGTGCCATTTACAACTATAAATAAAAATATGCTAAACAATATTATGTATAATTTGTAGTATATATAGCTTATGGATTTTATATGTGTTATAAAAGTATTAAAATATACACAGAGATGGTACACAACAACTTCAGTAATGTGGTTACATCTGTGAAGAGCTGGTAGGTAGGGCTGTGCCTGTATCTGAAAAGAATTTTAAAGTATTTATTAATATTTTTACTTTATATCAGTTTACATTCTTATTTAAGTGTGTCTTTTTTTTACAGCTTTATTGAGGTATAATTGATATAAAATAAACTATACATATTTAAAGTGTACAATTTGATAGGTTTTTACATATGTATACACTCATAAAAGCACTACCTCAATCAAGATAATGAACATATCCACCACCCCCAAAACTTTACTGTTGTCCCTTCCTCATCTATCTGTCCCATTCCACTCCTTTCCCCCACCAATCCCTAGGCAGAAATTGATCTTCTTTCTATTACTATATATAGGTCTACATTTTCTAGAATTTTATATAAATGAAATGGTACAGTACGTACACTTTTTTTGGCTTCTTTCACTCAGCATAATTAGTTTGAGATTTATCCATGCTGGCGCATGAATCAGAAGTTCATTACTTTCTATTGCCGAGTGATATTCCATTATCTGGGTAAACCACAATTTGTGTACAAATCCTTCTGTGTATATGTGCTTTCATTTCCTTTGGGAAATACCTAGAAGTAGATGTGGCAGTATGACAAGGCTACGGCTAATGTCTGGAATCCTGCCGACATCGCCAATTGTAGTGCTCTTATCCTGTTTGTGATGCCAATGGTCTAGCTACATGACATGCTAGTTGTTGGGCCTTTTTACCTTCCGGTAATCCTGCACCGACTGGGCCGATTGTTGGGCTTAGGCTGAGTCTGGAGCCCACAGACCCCTCAAGCCTGTTCACAGACCAGGTCACAAACTCTTCATATGCCAGGCTGGGTCACCAGACCCCACACATGCATGCCAGGCTGGGTCACCAGACCCCTTCATGCAGGTCTATGAGCTAGGTAACTGGCAAAAAGGTCCTGGAGCTGTTGGAAAGCAAGGCTGCGCTGGGTAGATGCCTGAGGCAGACGCCTGCCCACCTGCTTCACTAAAACACTCTCTCTCAAGAACACAAGAATTGCAACAAAACTAAAAAGATACACTGGCACACATGAGCACTAACTCCACACACACACACACACACAATTTGCTTACAGAGGATGTGCTAAAACCACACCCAACTGGACCCGAGGAGCGGGCCCTGACCAAACTATTCTATTTTCCCAGCAATCTACCCCTTCAGGGTCCTCACTGTACAATCTATGCTGTTCAGAATCTTCCGTGACATTCCCTTAGCGAGGATAAATGACCCTTACATTCACATATGACACATTCCATCCCAGTCCCAAAAGTCTTTAGCTTATTGCAGCACCAATGCAAAAGTCCAAAGTCCAAAGTCTCATCTGAGACCAAAGGCAAAAGTCCTTCCAGCTGTGAACCTGTAAAGAGTCAAAAACAAGTTTATCTCCTTCCAACATACAGTGGGACAGGCATTGGGTACATATTTCCATTCCAGAAGGGAGGAAAAGTGATGGATTTTGGACGTGGCAGGCGCCTTTGTGCACACAATAAGCACCAGCACAAAATAGCCCCGGGCCTCATCTTCCACTCCAGCACCAAGCCCCTCCCCCCTTCCCTTTACAGAAGCCTCCTGACTTCCAAACAACTTTCCAGCTTCTGCATCAGTGCAGTTCTCCACCCAGTTACATCAACCTAATGGTCCCTCCGTACGTACATTTCGTGCCCCAAAGCAAACCCATTGTTGCTGCTGTCCCCCATTTTCAGGGCAGCCCCAGGCTGTCCTCCATTTTGAGGACAGCCGGGCAGGTTTCTTTCTTTAATAAAGCTTGAACGGTAGCCGGCATCTCGGCTCACTTTCTCTCAAAAAGAAAGGAAAAACAATCCTCAAACAAATCTGAAACCCCAACAGGGCGAAAGGTAAGCACACTGGGGCACTTGGACCCCTAAACATTGGGCAACCATGTTCCTACAACTCCACCAAGTGCAGCCCATTGAGCTGCCCTGGTGCCTGCAGCTTTTCCAGGCTGGCGCTGGACACTGCAAGCAGCCCCACAGTTCTGGGCTCCTGGTGGCAGTCCCGCCATCCTGGCTCCACTAGACATTTCCTCAGTGGGGGTTCTTTCTGGGGGCTCCAACCCCACTTTTCTGCTCCACATTGCTCCATAGATGACCTCCGCAGCAGCTCCACCCCTGCAGCAGGTCTCTGCCTGAGTCCCCCAACTTTTTCATACATCTTCCGACATCTGGGTGGAGGCTGCCATGCCTCCACTGCTCTCACATACTGCTGGCCTGCAAACTTAACACAACGTGAACATCACCAAGGTTTTCCACTTTTGCTCTTTGGAGGTGCTGAGGCAGGATTACTCCAGCCAAAGCAGCTGGGATGCAGGGAGCAGTTTGCCGAGGGCGATGACATCTCAGGTCTGCCCTCCAGGACAACTCAGTTCTCCTAGGATGGGAGGGGTGCTCTCCCAAACTTCTCAAATGCCCTCAGAGCCTGTAATGGGTGGGGTACCCATCCAGACTTCTCAAATGTGTTTATGACGATTTTCCCATTGCCCTGGTTTTCAGCACCTGGCTGCCTCACCTCCAAGATAATGTCTTTAGCAAACAGTTTATCTGCTTCACCTTTGCATTTTCTCCTGTTCTCTGCTTCTCTAACTCATGGCTGGGCTGCAAATTTTCCAAATATTTATGCTCTGCTTCCCCTTTAAATTCTGGCTTTACATTCTGGTTTTTGAATTACTTCAATCAGCTTGGCTTACACTAGCTATTCACTCAGTCTCAGGCAGTTCAGCAGCGTTTGCCCACACAGTTCAAACAGCTGCATTTGCCCAGTCCATCCAGGAGTGACTGCCCTGCCCCTGTGCACATCTGCAGCCATTCTGCAGCCACTGCCTCAGAGATAGGCACGTAGTAACAGAGACTAACTTTTCCACCTTTTCACCAGGTGAAAACATACTTGAAATTCTGCAAGGGCACCCATCCTTGGGTCTTCTGCCCATCTGCATGCGGCATTCTTTTCTCGGGTTTTATGGCACCCAGCTGGCCATTGGGTTTAAGTGGCATCCTCTGAGCCTTTTGCCCTCAGACAAACCCAACATGCATTTACTACATCGTCTCTAAAGCACATTACACCATCCACCCCTAGATCTCATAGTTGCAGCAGCCAGGAGCTATCCCTGTTTCTGCTGCTTTACTGTCTCAATTTGTCATGCACACTGGGTTGTGCCTGGAGATGCACAGTTTTCCCCAACTCACCATTGGGTTGGTCGTCTTCCCTGGTGTGAGAGGCAGGATTGGCCAGTCGCCACATGTCGTCCTCCAGGATAATCATCCTTGCTTCCAGTGACTCTGTTTCTGCCGCAAATCTCGATCAGTTTGCAGTGTAGTGATCAGCAGCCAGACTCCGGTCAGCAGAAAAGTGGCCAGCAGGCACCACATGCTCAAGGACAGCCACATTTCCTCCCTTTCCCAAGGGGTTTTGCATTGTAGTACCCGGTCTATGCTGCCTTGCAGTACAGTGTGCAGCAACCAGATCCCAGTCAACGGGAAGGTGGCCATAAGGCAGAGCATATTCAAAAGTAGCCACATTTCCTCCATCTTCCAAGGGCTTTTGGCTCCTGTACCTGCTCAGAATCCTGCCACAGACTATGCCAATTGCTGTGCTATGGAGGTGGCTAATGTCTTTAATCCTGCTCACAGTGCCAGTTGCAATGCTCTTAATCCTGTTTGTGATGCCCATTGTAAAGCTAGGCAACCATGCCAGTTGTCAGGCTCTTTTACCTGCTGGTAATCCTGCACTGACTGGGCCGATTGTCGGGCTAAGGCTGGGTCTAGAACCCACAGACCCCTCAAGCCTGTTCACAGACTGGGTCACAAACCCTTCATATGCCAGGCTGGGTCACCAGGTCCCACACACACCAGGCTGGGTCACCAGACCCCTTCATGCAGGTCTGTGAGCTAGGTAACTGGCCAAAAGGTCCCTGCAGCCATAGGTTGGAAAGCATGGCTGCACTTGGCGGACGCCCGAGGCTGACGTGCACCCGTCTGCTTCACTTAAATACTCTCTCTCTCCCTCTCTCTCTCAAGAATACAAGAATAGCAACAAAAACTAAAAAGATACATTGGCATGCATGTGCACTAACTCCACAGACACACACACACAATTTGCTTACAGAGGATGTGCGAAAATCACACCCAACTGGACCCGAGGTGAGGGCCCTGACCAAACTATTCTATTTTCCCAGCAGCAGAATCGCTGAATCAAGGGCCAGCCCATGGCTCACTTGGGAGAGTGTGGTGCTGATAACACCAAGGCCAAGGGTTCGGATCCCTATATAGGGATCCGAACCCTTGGCGTTGGTGTTATCAGCACCACACTCTTCCAAGTGAGCTAACCAGCCATCCCTATATAGGGATGGCTGGTTAGCTCACTTGGAAGAGTGTGGTGCTGATAACACCAACGCCAAGGGTTCGGATCCCTATATAGGGATGGCTGGTTAGCTCACTTGGAAGAGTGTGGTGCTGACAACACCACATCAAAGATTAAGATTCCTTTACCGGTCATCTTTAAAAAAAAAGAATTGCTGAATCACACATTAGATGTGTATTTAATTTTTAAAGAAACAACCAAACTGCTTCCCAATCATTTTTCATTCCCACCAGCATTGTATGAGAGCTCCATTTGCTATAATAGGTGTACGGTGATATCTCATTGTGGTTTTATTTTACATTTGCTTAATGACCAATGATGTTCATCATCTTTCATGAACTTATTTGCCATCCATATATCTCCTTAGTGAATTATCTGTTCCAATCTTTTACCCATTTTTGAAAATTGGGTTGTTTTCTCACTGAGTAGTAAGAATTTTTTACATATTCTCTATACAACTTTGTCAGATGTGTTTGGCAAATATTTTCGCCCAGTTTGTGGCTTGCCTTTTTACTTTCTTAACAGCTTTTTTCAAAGAACAAAAGGTTTTAATTTTTATGAAATCCAATTTTTTGATTTTTGTGATGGTTAACTTTATGTGACAACTTGACTGGCACACAGGGTGTCTAGACATTTGGCTAAACATTATTCTGGGGGTGTCTGTAGTGGTGTTCTGGATGAGATTAACATATGAATTAGTAGACTGAGTAAAGCAGATTGTCCTCCCTAAGGCGATGAACCTCTGAATTGAATAAAATGTGGGGTAATGGAGAATTCACTCTCTGTGCCTATTTTCAAGCTGGGACATAGGTCTTCTCCTGCAGTAGGACTGGAACTTAAACCATTGGCTCTCCTGGTTCTCAGGCCATTGGACTTGGACTGGAACTATACCACCAGTTGTCCTGAGTCTCCAGCTTCCTGATGGGAGAGTGTGGGACTTCTCAGCCTCCATAATTGTGTGAACCAATTCCATATGTGATATGATTATAAGGAATACATATATGTGTGTATATACATATATACATATGTGTGTATATATATGTATATGTCTGTATTCTATTGGTTCTGTTTCTCTGGCAAACCCTAATACATATTTTGGTATCAAGAGTGGTTCTAGAGGAACAGATTTTTTTTTTTGGTGGCTGGCTGGTATGGGGATCTGAACCCTTGACCTTGTAGAGGAACAGAATTTTAAGGATGAGTTATCTGCTTTGGTATCAGGGTTTCTGGAACTGGCCCTCTAATCTGATTAGATTTAAAGATGCTAATGACCCTTTTCCCAGTAGTAAAGAGAGCACTTATAGCCAATGTTGTAAACTGCTAACAAAGATAGGCAAAGTGTCTGCATTGGATACTGCTAATCAACCACTTATAAGAAGCAAGGAACTTGGTGACTGTGTATGAGACTTCTGAATGTTATTGGAAAGGTAATAAATATAGTGAGGTTGGCTGGTTGCTCCTGATATTGCTGGACAAAGTGGTGAAAGAAAAGGACAAATTCAGTGAGTCAAACTCCCAGCTCGAGCTCTGCATAAATGACCTGAAGGCTTCTATATGTGCTCTGAAGGAGACCCTTATCTCCTGTAGCCACAGGGCTGAGATTGATGAAAATCAAACACAGAATCTGATTCTGCAACTGGATGAATTACAATATAGGTTGAACTCCCTGTCTTGCAAGTTGTCTACTGTTAAAGTGAAGGCATTAATTGAGAAAGAACGAGATCCAGTATGGGTATCTCATTGGGTTGGGGAATGTGGGAAGACCCTGATAAAGCTGGGGACATTGAGCCCTTAAATTTTTTTTATTTTTTTAAAGATTTTTTTGTCCTTTTTGAGACCGGCCGCACCACGCTCAGCCAGTGAGCGCTGTGAGCGCACCGGTCATCCCTACATAGGATCCGAACCCGCGGCAGGAGCGCTCCTGCGCTCCCAGCGCTGCACTCTCCCGAGTGCGCCATGGGCTTGGCCCTTAAATTTTGATGAGTCTTCTTTGCCAGAAAAGAGGCCTCTATACTCCCAGTGGAAGTGCCTTCCCCAGCCAGGGTAGTACTGGCCTCTGCATCCCCATCTGAGGGGATTAACCCCACATTGCCTGAGGAAACTGTAGTGGCCTCCTCTGAGGCAGCTGTCATGCAAGACAATGCTGATTCTCCTCAGGACCCATCTCTACCACCCCTCTTTTCTTCTAGACCTATAGCTAGACTCAAATTCCAAAAGACCCCTGAAGGTGAGGTATGAAGTATGACACATGAGGAGGTATGCTACACTCCAAAAGAACTACCTGAGTTTTCTGATTTATACAGACAGGAATCTGGGGAACATGTGTGGGAATAGATGCTAAGGGTATGAGATAGTAGTGGAAAGAACCCAAATCAAGTGAAATTGGACTGCTGCTCCACAATAGAGGTAAGGAAGAGTATGTCTGGAATACAGGAGATCTCTTGGGGCATCTCTTAATATTACCATGCCTTGTGATTAAGGTCAATGGAAAACCACAACCACCCAGTCCAGGCAGGACTACTAATGGCCCAGACCCTTCAGGAATGGAACTTTGGGTTACTTCACCAAATCATGACCAGCTGAGGTGCTCCCTGAAGTCAAAAGTAATACAGAATACCACAGTTTCTTAGAGCACGGCCTTATAACAAGGTCAAGAGTTTAGTTCCCCATACCAGCCAGCTAACAACAAAAATACAGAATGGATAGTGGAAGAAGCCAGTGTTACAAATAATAGCTATGGCCACATGACTAGTTGCAAAAATGAGAACTGTAATTGTAATAAGTATTCCTTCTTATTTTGTTATGAATATCTATCTAGATGTATGCATATGTATGTACATATTAAGCAACTATTTTTTTTATTTATATATATTTTTTAAATTTATTTTTTATTTTTTCTCTTAATTTTATTTTGTCGATATACAATGAGGTTGACTATTGTGGCCCAATACCGAAACCCCCCTTCCTCCTCCCTCTCCCCCATCCCACCCAACAATGTCCTTTCTGTTTGCTTGTCATATCAACTTCAAGGAATTGTAGTTGTTAAGTCTTCTTCCCCCCCTCCCCTGGTTTTTTCGTGTGTGTGTGAATTTATTTATTTATTTTTAGCTCCCACCAATAAGTGAGAACATGTGGTATTTCTCTTTCTGTGCCTGACTTGTTTCACTTAATATAATTCTCTCAAGGTCCATCCATGT
>NW_007726171.1:320322-323973 GCF_000696425.1 Galeopterus variegatus
CATGCTTTTGGGGTCGTATTCATGAAGTCTGTGTCCAGACCTATTTCCTGAAGTGTCTCTCATATGTTTTCTTTTAAAAGTTTTATTGTTTCAGGGTGTATATTTAATTCTTTAATCCATTTTGAGTTGACTTTAGTGTATGGTGAAAGGTATGGGTCTAGTTTCATTCTCCTGCATATTAATATCCAGTTCTTCCAGCACCATTTGCTAAAGAGGCAGTCTCTTCCCCAGTGTATAGGCTTGGTGCCTTTGACAAAGATCAGATGACTGTAGGTGTGTGGGTTGATTTCTGGATTCTCTTTAAGCAACTATCTTTGTTTTCCTCTCTTACTGCCTTATCATATAACGTAAGATGTGTTGCCTTATAATGATATTAACTATTATTAACTATTTATTTTATTTTGGGGGGATCCAAACCCTTGACCTTGGTGTTATCAACACAGTGCTCTAACCAACTGAGTCAACCATCTTTACATCATAGTATTTAAGTTATGGGATATCCAAGAGAAGAACATAAACATCACGCAAGTACTTTACCTCCTCTTCTGGGGAAGAGGTGAGTTTTTGGTTGCATGCAGCATAACTGTATCACATTAGGCAAAATTATGACCTTATTATTGTGTTTATTTGGAGATTAAGTATGGTTTAAGGAAATGTACATGGTTGTCAAGTGGCAAGGAGTGGCCTTGTGATGGTCAATTTTGTGTCAACCTGATTAGGACAGGCTGTGCCCAGATATTTGGTTAAACACTATTCTGGGTGTGGGTGTGAGGGTGTTTCTGGGAGAGATAATCATTTGAATCAGTAGACTGAGTAATGCAAATTGCTTCCCAATGTGGTAGGCCTCATCCAATTCCTTGGAGCCTTGAATAGAACAAAAGGTGGAGTAAAGGAGAATTCACTCTCTGTGCCTATTTTCAAGCTGGGAGGTAGGTCTTCTCTTGCACTAGGACTGGAACTTATGCAATTGGTTCTCTCAGTTCTTGGGCCTTTGGACTGAGACTGGAACTACACCATCGGTTTGCCTGGGTCTCCAGCATGCAGATGGCAGATTGTGGGACTTCTCATTCTCCAAAATTGCATGAGCCAATTCTTTATAATAAATTTCTTTCTTTTTTTTTTTTTCCTTTTTGTCTTTTTTCATGACCGGTAACGGGATCGCAACCTTCAGTGTCGCGCCCGCACCGCAACCGGCAAGGGGATCGCAACCCTTGGTGTCGCACCCGCACTGCGCTCAACCAGTGAGCGGACCGCTCTATAAATTTCTTTCTTTATCTCTCTTTTTCTGAGAGACAGAGAGAGAGAGAGCAAGAGAGGGAGAGAGAGAGAGATTGTACTTCTTGTGTCATATTTAAGAAATCTTGCCAAACCCAAGTGTATTAGTCTGTTTGCTATAACAGAATATCTGAGACTGGGTGATTTATAAAGAAAATGAAATTTATCGCTTACAGTTTCTGAGGCTAGGAAGTCCAAAGTCCAGGGGACACCTCTGGTGAACACTTTCTTTGGTGGTGACTTCAGTGACGGCATAGTATCGCATTGAGAAAATGGTGGAGCAGAAAAAGCAGAGAGAGTAAGAAGACAACTTCCTCATTCACTCTCCTTTTAAATCCCTCAGAACCATGCCCATGACCACCATTTTTAATCCATTCACTACAGCATGGTCTTACAATCTAATCACCTCTTCAAGGCACCACCTTTTAATTACTGTAATAGGATTTCCCACCCTCAACAGTTACAGTGGTGATTAAGCTTCTAATATATGAAACTTGGGGACACAATTCAAACTTCAGTGAGTTTTGGGGAAACAGAATTCAATCCACTACACCAAGGTTACTAAAAGCTATATTTTCTTCTAGAAGTTTTACAGTTTGAGTTCTTATATTTATGTGTGTGATTCATTTTGACCTTCTGAGACAGTTTTTGTATGTTTTGTGAGGTAAACAGCAAGGTGATTTTATTTTGCATACTGCTTCAGAAACAGTTTTTTTTTTTTTTTTAAATTTTTTTAAAAGATGACTGGTAAGGGGATCTTAACCCTTGACTTGGTGTTGTCAGCACCATGCTCGCCCAGTGAGCTAACCGGCCATCCTTATATGGGATCCGAACCCATGGCCTTGGTGTTATCAGCACCACACTCTCCCGAGTGAGCCACAGGCTGGCCCCAGAAACAGTTTTTTTTTTTTTTTTTAAAAAAAGATGACCGGTAAGGGGATCTTAACCCTTGACTTGGTGTGGTCAGCACCATGCTCACCCAGTGAGCAAACCGGCCATCCCTATATGGGATCCGAACCCGGGGCCTTGGTGTTATCAGCACCACACTCTCCCGAGTGAGCCACGGGCCGGCCCAGAAATAGTTTTTGAATAGTTTATTCTTTCCCCAATTTGAATTATCTTGGCACTTTTGCTGAAATTCAATTGATCATATATGTGTAGATCTATTTCTTGACTCTATTGTATTCCATTGATCTATTTACCACACTGCCTTAATTTATGTAACCTTATATGTCCTGAAATCAGATAGTATAAGTCCTCCAACTTTGTTCTTTCTCAAAGTTGTTCTTGTTCTTCACATTTCCATATACATTTTAGAATCAGTTTGTCATTAAAAAAAAAAGAAAATAGCCTGTTTGGACTTTGACTGGGATTGTGTTGAATCTATACATCAATTTGGGAAGAAATGACATGTTAACGTTATTGAGTCTTCTGATCTGTGAACATGGTATCTCTCTCCATGTATTTAGGCCCTCAATTTTTCTCCACAATTTTTCAGTTTTCAGTGTACAGGTTTTACATGTCTGTTGTCACACTCATCCCTACGTATTTCATATTTTTTGATGTTATTGCAAATGTTGTTTGTTTCTTTTTTCACCAAGACACTCCTGGAGAAGTAAATATTGTTTTTAAAATTTAAATTTCTGATAGTATTTGCTGGAATAATAAATACAATTCATTTTTGTGTGTTGATCTTACAGCCTGCAACCTTGCTAAACTCACTTCTTAGTTTCAGTGGAGTTTTTTTTGTAGACTCCATAGGATTTTCTACATAAACAATTGTGTTATCTATGAAAAATGATTTTTTTTCCTTTTTGTCTTTTTTACTGACCGCTAACGGGATCGCAACCCTCGGTGTCACGCCTGTACCGGGGACTGGCAACGGGATCGCAACCCTCGGTGTTGCGCCCGCACCGCGCTCAGCCAGTGAGCGGGAACCGGTCTCCACATGGGATCCGAACCCTCAGCGGGAACGCCGCCGCGCTCCCAAGCGGCACACTCTCCAGTGCGCCACCGGGCCGGCCCTGAAAAATGATGTTTTATTTCTTCCTTTCTAAAATGCATATTTTTTGTTCCATTTTCTTTCCTTATTGTACCCACTAACCTTGAGTACAATACTGAATATAAGTGGTGAGAGCAGACACCTCTATAACATTTTTTTTTGTGTGGCTGGCGTGTATGGGGCTCTAAACCCATGGTCTTGAGGTTATAAGGCTATACTCTAACC
Source organism: Galeopterus variegatus (assembly GCF_000696425.1). Taxonomy (NCBI): domain Eukaryota; kingdom Metazoa; phylum Chordata; class Mammalia; order Dermoptera; family Cynocephalidae; genus Galeopterus; species Galeopterus variegatus. The sequence goes on from NW_007726171.1 coordinate 323,825, forward strand.
AGCTGAGCTAACCAGCCAGCCAACATTTTATTTCTTAAATAAAGATAACAGAGACAGTGAGGGGTGTGGAGGGGAGGGAGGGGGGAGGAAAAGAGGGGGAGAGAGAGGAAGGGAGGAAGGGGGGGGGGGGGGGGGGGGGGGGGGGGGGG
>NW_007726171.1:324336-335168 GCF_000696425.1 Galeopterus variegatus
GAAGGGGGAGAGGGGGGAAGGGAGGGAAGGGGGAGAGGGGGGAAGGGAGGAAGGGGGAGACGGGGAGAGAGAGAGAGAGGGAGGGAGGGAGAGAGGGAGGGAGAGCACGTGTGCTTGATCTGAAGCAAGTATTGCTAAAATGGTTAATATCTGTTTAATCTTGGCACCAGATACTTAAGTGTCTGTTACCTTATTCTCAGTGCTTTTCTATGTGTTTCAAATGATTCATGTTTTCTCTTACTTTTAATTCATGTCAAACTTAAAGGAAAGATGATGCAAGAGTAGTACAATAATTTTTTTTCCCCGAATGATCTGTGAGTAAGTTCATGACATGATGCCTTATCAGCTCTGTTTTGTTTTTGTTTTTGTTTTTTGCTGGTCAGTACAGGAATCAAACCCTGGGCCTTGGTGTTATCAGCACCTCGCTCTAACTAGCTAAGCTAATTCGCCAGCCCAACTCTAAATACGTTCATGTATAAATCAGCCCAACTCTAAATACGTTCATGTATAATTCCTAGCAAGTAGGACATTCTCCTAGATAACCACAATAGAGCCATCAGGATCAGGGAATTAATATTTGATACATTACTGCCATATAATCCATGAATCCCGTTCAAGTTTTGCCAGGTGTCCCCAAAACATCATTTAGAGTAAAAGGATCCAGCCCAGAATCACATGCTGTATTTAGTTGTCATGTCACTTTAGTCTCCTTTAATATGGAACAGTAACTAGGTCTTTCCTTGACTTTTATGACCTTGACACTTTTCCTGCCAGTTATTTTGTAGAATGCCCCTCAGTTGGGTGTGTTGAATATTTCCTCATGATTAGATTCAGGTTATGCATTTTTGTCAAGAATTTACAACAGAAGTGATGTTCCAATTGCATTCTGTAAGACTATATATTACTTTGATTTGTGCCATTACTGGTAATGTTAACTTTGATCACTTGGTTATAGCAATGTGTGTCAGGTTTCTCCACTGTAAAATTGTCTGGCAGCAAGAAGTCTGGGATCCTTTATTCTCAATATATTTGTAATTAATGAGTATTTTGTGGGAAAGTACTTTGAGACTATGGAAATATACTATTCCTCATCAAACATTCACTCACTGGGTTTAGGATCTGTTGATATTTTGTGGCTTAATTATTACTATGATTGTTCCTAAATGATATATTGTAATTCCATCATTCCTTTTACATTTGTTGTCATTTTAGAAAGAAAAGCTTTTTCTTCGTCTCATTTGTTACTTATTATCAGAATTACTCATGGATTACTGTTTCATTCGGTGGATTTTAATCTTGTACTATCATTATTTAGATTGATGTTCAAATTGTCCCAGATTTGACCAGTGGGAGCCCCTTTAAATTGGCTCCCGTATCCTTTGGCTTGTCCCTATTATTCTTTGAGGACTTTTACACTCTCTGGAACAACCAGATTATTTCAGGTTCATTCTGTAGTTTCCTCCCCCAGGCCTGGAATCAGCCCTTTTTCCAAGGAGCAGTGGTTCTTTTTAATGAATAAGGGTATTTAAAACCAATACCAGGTGTGATCAATGCTATGGAAGTGTCACATTTCCCAAGCCCTCTCAGTGAACAGAACGGGGGGGGGATATATATTTTATATAATTTGTACATATAATATATAATTCATACACACACACACATATATATGCATGCACACACACACTTGTGCATGTGTGTATGTGTATATATACTCATACATATAAAATTGCACATTGGTACCTCCAATTCTAACCTAATGTTATAGGATTCATTTTAATTTTTTCCATTTCCACAGCTGAGACCCTTGTCTAGAAGCAAGAAATCTGGGTTCCTTTATCCTTGATATATTTATTTGATCAATACCCCCCATGTGTAACCAATCTCCTGTTGCTGTTACTGCCTGCCCTTCCCTCCACTATGGATGCCCTTCCCTCCACTATGGATGCCCTTCTCTGCTTGAGCTCTGCCCTTGGAGCCTCTCTCACTGAGGCTACCCCCACATAGAATCAGAACCCTCTTCACCCTCTTGGAGGCTCCAGCACCCCACAATGGGCCGCTGTTGATGCTCGTCTCACTGGACTCCCAACCTAAAAGCTTTTAGACTGAATTATTCAGGAAGAAAAAAAGAAAAGAAAGAAAGAAGCCTGGCAGGCAGGCCCATTATGTTTTACTTAAAAAAGAAAAAAGCCTCCAATAATTTTGACTGCTGATTGTCATTCACAGGAGTATTGTTGGCTATCTTTTGCTTGTGGCAGAAAGGAAATCAGGTTTCATTATTAGACCACCTATGGCTAATCTGTGTCTATGATAATATTTCTAATGGCTTACATAGCTACCCCAAAAGAAACCATATTTGATGTTATTAGCTATACAAATTTAGGAGACGAAATAGAAGAGCTGTGTCCAAGAGAGCTATCAAAGACTCAGTATTATTTTTTTCATCTTTGATCAAGCTCTGAAGAAGTACAAGCTTCTAGCTAGAGAATATGTTCCAGGTACTTACAGAAAGCCATGCCCTATACTGAATCAGGTTTAAGATGTAAGAGATATCTTGGATAGAGAGTGCAAGATCTGGGCTTATGATAGGTGATAAATGTTTCAGACAGTTCATGGAGAAAGCAGTGCTTCAGAGCATGGACTCTGAGGCCAGATATCCTGGGTCTCAATTGCCCCCATCATACTTACTAGCAGCGGGACTATGGGAAAACTGCTCAACATCTTTGTGCCTCAACTTTTTCATCTATAAGATGGGGATTCTACTTCATAGGATTCTCCTTCATAAGGGTATACCCTTAGAACAGTGCTTGTCACTAGAGGTGGATTTACCTTGAAACTAGACACAAATATCAAGGGCTCTCACTTGCACAGGCTACTTCCAAGGCCCTGTGCCAAATTTCATATTTGTAATTTTTTATGCTTTTTCATAGAGAACCTTCCAAACTGTATAAACTTCAGGCCCCACCCAACCTGGATCTACCCCATCTGACACAAAGTAAATGCTTGATAATGTTAGTTTTTATTACTTACATCTAATATTAGCAGGGGTCCTCCAAAGTATTTTTGTTTTCTACTATGTGTGTATATATCTTGGTCTTTGTTTTTCTTTTTTCTTTTCAGTTGCCCAATCATTTCTTATTTTTTGAGGTGAGTCTAGTGAAGCAGTGGGAGTGGAGAAGGAACAAAAAATCATAACTAGTTATGATAAATTAGCTATAAACATCACTGCATTCAGAACTGCCCAGTTGCCCCATCTTATAGAAAGATAAGCCATAATATAGGACATTTCTTTCATTCATTCATCCATTTAAAAAATATTTACAGAGTGGCTACCATGTCATAGGTGCTCACAATCTTGTGGCCAAGACATAATTATAACACAATATAGTAAGTGCTATAGTAAACAGATGTACAGCCACATAGAGGAAGACACAACAAACTCTAGAAGGAGTTGACAAAGTTGGCTTTTTTTTTTTTTCCTTTTTGTCTTTTTTTCGTGACCGGCAACGGATCGCAACCCTCAGTGTCGCGCCCGTACCGGACTGGGACCAGCTACGGGATCGCAACCCTCGGTGTTGCTCCCGTACCGCGCTCAGCCAGTGAGCGGCCGGTCTGTATGTGGGATCCGAACCCTCGGCGGGAGCGCCGCCACACTTCCCAAGCTACGGGATCGCAACCCTCGGTGTTGCTCCCGTACCGCGCTCAGCCAGTGAGCGGCCGGTCTGTATGTGGGATCCGAACCCTCGGCGGGAGCGCTGCCACGCTTCCCAAGTGGCGCACTGTAGCAGTGCGCCACCGGGCCGGCCCCAAAGTTGGCTTTTAATTGAGCTATTTTAGAGGATAAATATGAGATTTGGAGGTGGAGAATTATTTAGTTTAAAGAAAAAACATATTCAAAGGCTTTAATTCCTTTACTGAATATTTATCAGGTACCTGTGTTATGCCAGGTATTATTATGGATGCCAGTAATACAGCAATAAACAAGTCGGGAAAGGGCTACGCTTTCATGAAGCTAAAATTGTAGTAGTGGGAACACTAAATAGGGTAATGCAATAGAGTGTCCCATTAGTGTATGAGTGTGTGTGTATGTGTGTCTGCCTGTGTGTCCGCATCCATTCTAAACTAAATGATAGGGGCTAGCTGGTTAGCTCAGTTGATTAGAGTATGATATTGATGACAACACCAAGGTCAAAGGTTTGGATCCCTACACTGGCCAGCTGCCAAAAACAAACAAACAAACAAAATGGTAGAAGAACGCCTTTCTCCGGCCCGGTGGCGCACTGCTACAGTGCGCTGCTTGGGAAGTGTGGCGGCGCTCCCGCCGAGGGTTCGGTTCCCACATACAGACCAGCCGCTCACTGGCTGAGCGAGGTGCGGGAGCAACGCCGAGGGTTGCGATCCCGTTGCCGGTCCCGCTCCAGTACGGGCGCGACACTGAGGGTTGCGATCCGTTGACGGTCACAAAAAAAGACAAAAAGAAAAAAAAAAAAAAAAAAAGAAGGCCTTTCTGGACAGAGCCCGTAGCGCACTCAGGAGAGTGCGACGCTGGGAGCGCAGCAGCGCCCCCGCTGCAGGTTCGGATCTTATATAGGGATGACTGATGCGCTCACAGCGCTCACTGGCTGAGTGCGGTGCAGCCGGTCTCAAAAAGGACAAAAAAAAAAAAAGAGGAAGAAGGCCTTTCTGAGGAGGAAACATTTGAGATGACGTTTGAATGAAAGGAAGGAGTCAGACATGAGAAGATTGGGTGCAGGAAAGAGCACCTTCCTTGGAGAAGCTGGTAAACCCTCTCTACCAATGCATCAAGAACTCCTGGTAGCAAAGGACCTAGAATAGCCAAAACAATTTTGAAAAAGAACAAAGTTGAAAGACTTACAGTACCTGATTTCAAGACTTATAAAGTTACAGTAATCAAGGTGGTATTTGTGTAAGGACAGACATTTATATCAATGGAAGAGAATAAAGAATTTAGATATAAACCTAGCTGTGTACGGTCAACAAACTGAATTTCAACAAAGGTAACTTCTACCTTTCTTTTCAAAAAATCATGCTGAGACAGACATCTGTATGCAAAAATTTTAAAAAAAAACACCTCAATTCATACTTTGAACCACATAAAAAGTCAACTTGAGGCTGGCAGGTTAATTCAGTTGGTTAGAGTGCAGTGTTGATAACATCAAGGTCAATGGTTCCAATCTTTGTACCAGCCAGCCATTAAAAAAAAAAAAGTCAACTTGAAATGGATGATAAAACCTGATAGGTTTTAGTAAAACCTAAAACTACAAAACTTCTGGAAGAAAACAACTGAAAATCTTTGTAATCTTGGGTTAAGCAGCAACTTCTTAGGAAACCAAAAACACAAACAATAAAAAAATTGATATATTTGGATTTTTTCAAAATTAAAAACTTCTGTTCTTCAAAAAACTCTTATTTTAAAAATGAAAAGACAGCCACAGACTGGGAGAAAAGATTTGCAGAACACATATCTGATAAAGAACTGGTATCCAGAATACATAAAGAACTCTCACAACTCAGTGATATGAAAACAAACAACCTAACTTTAAAATCATCAAAAGATCTGAACAGAAACTTCACCAAATATAAAATACAGATGACAAATAAGTACATAAAAAAGAAGCTGAACATCATTAGTCCTATGAAAGTGCAAATTAAAACCACAATGTGATACCACCACACACCCACTATAGTAGAGTGGCTAAAATTTAAAATACAGACAGTACAAAGTGCTGGGAGGATGAGGAGCAATTGGAACTCTCATATACTCCTGGTGGGAATGCATAATGATACACCCCCTTTGGAAAACAGTTTGGCAGTTTCACCTATACTTACTTTATAACCCAGAAATCCCACTCCTAGGTATTTACCCAAGAGAAATGAAAACATATGCACACACATGGGCCGAGCCCCTGGCGCACTCGGGAAAGTGCGGCACTGGGAGCGCAGCAGCGCTCCCGCTGCGGGTTTGGATCCTACAGGATGACCGGTGCGCTCACAGCGCTCACTGGCTGAGCGTGGTGCGGCTGGTCTCCAAAAAAAAAAAAAACATATGCACACACAAAGACCTGTACGTGAATGCTCATAGCCACTTTATTGTTAATAGCTCCAAACTGGAAACCACCTAAATGTATATCAACTGGTGAATGGATAAACAAATTATAGAACATTATACAATGAAATACTACTTAGCAATAAAAAGGAATAATACATGAACAAACAAAAAAAAAGTCCTAGGGCCGGCCCCGTGGCTCACTGGGAAGAGTGCAGCGCTGGTAGCGCAGAGGCCGCGGGTTTGGATCCTATATGGGGATGGCCGGTTCGCTCACTGGCTGAGCATGGTGTGGACGACACCGAGCCAGGGGTTACAATCCCCTTACCAGTCAAAAAAAAAAAGTCCTATATCTCAGTTGTGATAGGTACATGATTGTGTACATCAATCAAAACTCAACAAATCATATACTTAAAAATGATGAATTTGGGCGCTGACCAATTAGCTCAGTTGGTGAGAGCACAGTGTAGTAACACCAAGGTCAAGGGTTTGTATCCCCATACTGGCCAGCGCCAACCCTCCCACGAAGAAAACCAGGTGAATCTTACTATATGTAAATTATTCCTCAATAAACATGAATTAAAAAGAACCACTACTGGTAACAAGCGTACTTTTTAAATGTGTCCACAAATTCTTTGACACTCCTAACTTGAAAAGGTAGAGCCTAATTCTACTCCCTTTGAGTACAGGCTGTTCTTACTTAGTGATACACTTGTAATAAACAGATGGCAGAAGTGATGGGCTGGCCCTGTGGCTCACTTGGGAGAGTGCGGCGCTAGTAGTGCCGAGGCCATGGGTTCGGATCCTATATAGAGATGGCTGGTGCGCTCACTGGCTGAGCATGGTGTGGACCACACCATGCCCAGGGTTGCAATCCCCTTACTGGTCGGAAAAAAAAAAGCCTCATGAGAAATCTTGAGCCAAAACCAACTAGCTAAGCCACTCCTGAATTCCTGGCCCACAGAAACTGTGAGATAATAAATATTCGTTGTTTTAAGCCACTAAGTCTCAGGTGATTTGTTACATAACTATAGTTAATATATGTAGGCATTATATATAGGCATTGTGAGGACTTCATATCTGATTTTAAGTCCAATGGTAGCCATTGGTAGTTTTATTCAGAAGAATAACGTACCAATTTTGCTTTAAGTAATTACTTCCCTAGAGAGTAGGCAAGAATGGAAACAGGGAAACCAGTTAGGAACCTATTATAGTAGTACAGATGAGAGATTATGCTGGCATAGAGTAAGGTTGTGACAATGGAGAAGGATGTGTAGAGTGAAGGAAGCAGAGGAATCAAGGATGAGCCTTGAATTTTGTTTGAGTAGTCGAAATGAGGATAACTGTAAAAGGAAAGATTAGGAGAAGTAATGCAGGAAAGCAAGGCCTGAAGGATTGTGTAAACATAATGTGTTTGAGAAACTGCAAATAGGCCTATATGGTTGGAGTTTATGGTGATTGGATAGGAGGAGAGAGTGGTGAGAAAATAGGCTGAGAAGACAGACATGAAAAAAAGGCTTTGTTCAACACCACAAGTGATCTGGACTTTATCTGAAGTCTATTTAGCCACTGGAAGTCATTAAAAATTTTTAAGTATGAGGGTGATTAATAAAATTAACACTTTAGAAAGATAATTAGTAGCAACAATATAGAGTTTGGATTAAAGAATGGAGATATTGGAAGCCAAAAGACATTTTAAATAATTTTCTGATTTTTAGGAGATAGCAAGTACAGTGGAAAGAGCATAAATGGCTGTGGAGTCAAACAGACCCAAGTTCAAATCTTGGCAGTGAGTTGTCATCTGTTACAGGTTGAATTGTCCCCACCAAATTCATATGTTGAAGTCCTAATCCTTTATACCTCGGAATGTGATCTTACTTGGAAATAGGGTTATTGCAGATGTAATTGGTTAAGATGAGGTCATACTCAAGTAGAATGTGCCCCTAATTCTGTATGATGGGTGTCCTTATACAAAGGGGTGGTTTGGACACAGACATACACACAGGGACAATGCCATGTGAAGACAAGGCATAGATCTACAAGCCAAGGAATGCCAAAGATTTCCAGCAAACCACGAGCAGCTAGAGGAAAGGCATGGAACAGATTCGTCATAGCTTTCAAAAGGAACCAACCCTGCTGACACCTTGATCTTAAGAGTTCTATCGTCCAGAACTATGAGACAATACCTTTCTGTTGTTAAAGTCACTCAGTTTGGTACTTTGTTACAGCAGCCCTAGCAAACTACTATACCATGTGTGTGATCTTGGATTATCTAATCTTGCTAATCGCTAGTGTCCTAATCTGTAAAGTGGGGGTAATTATATCTATCTCATCTGGTGGTCATGAAGATTAAATAAAATGGTATTTGAAAAGCACTGGTATATACAGGCACTACACAAATATTACTTTGCGTTTGTGAGAAACTACTGTTACCTAAGAAAAGTGGAAGGAACATCGCTAGAGATTTTTGTAAAGATTGAGTGCAACTGTCAGGGTCATGTACAGTACATCCTAAAAGTCACAGGATGGATTAGATGACCTTGGAATTCCTTTTTCCTATTGGATTCTTTAAAGAGGAACCCCAACATTGTCTTGCTGTCTGTAAAAATGTAGTTTTTGGGACTAGTACAAGAACCAAAAGTTCCCTCAAAGGCAGGAAGATTGTGGCCAGCTAAACTAACAAACTGTAATGAGGTTAAGGTAGGAAGGGAAGTAGGCGAACAAAGCTAGAGAAGAATGTGCCAGACACCTCAAGCCTCCCGAGCTCCCCAGCTCACTTCCGTAGGTAAAAGATTTAGGCTGGGGATTGTCCTCTCCTCAGATCCATAAGGGAAACCCAACAGAGGCCTCACAGGTCTCTGGAATGCCTAGTCGTTTCAGGCAGAGTCCCTTGCCAAAGCAAACAATCCAGCTCTACGATTGTGCTCTGGCTGGGGTAGGGGGAACAAAGATCCCTTTCTTTGCTTCCCCAACTCTATGGCTCCAGCCAAAGGGGCTGTTTACATGATCTTCTCTGGTGAAGAATTTGTTCCTTTTCTCTCTAGGTTACAGCTGGAAAAGATTGATTCCCTCCTTGCCTATTCCTTTTCTCATGTCCCTTGGCAGGAAAAGTGCCCAATCTCAAACCTCCTACCCTCAGAGGATATCAGCACCCTGAGGAGTAACTCCAGGCCCTTTTGTGATATGACAAGAGAACCTCAGTTTTAGTGGCAGCAAACCTATCTGGCTAGGAAAGGAAGGGAGGCTTGAGGGATCAGGAGCCTAGCTTCCCTCCATTCTGATTCTGCTTATTCCACCCTGTCTCATTCCCTAGTCTTTCTCAGGTCAATTTCCATGAGTGAATCAGATAATCAAAATCCAGGGCAGATATGGGTTCTTTCTTTAAGGTGGGTAGGATGAAAATAGTGTTTTCTAGTGGGAAATGTGTTTCTTTAATCTTCAGTTTATTTTTAATTACAGAAGTGCAGATGTCTCTCCCAAGCACCCCAAACAAAAGCAAGACGGAGAAAAGGAAACTCCAGAGTGGTGCAGTCTAATTTTAGTACTGGCAGAGAATCCTAGTGTTAAGTTACTTCTGGTAAATTGGTAACTAAGGAACAGCAAAGATAAGATAATTTACACAATTTAGGTCTCCAACAAGTAGTTTTAAAACCTAATTTCACTTATTTCTATGACATCTCAGGGATATAGATAGTCTTTGCCCATTTCACACAAAGGAAGGAACTTGAAGCACAGGAAGAGGTCACCTAAAGCCATCCAGTGAATGACTTGAACCTAAGATTCTGAGACTTTCAATCTGATCGACTCCACAGGGCCAACCTGCTTTCTGAACATTTTATGGGTCTTTTGTACTGTACAAATTTTCCCAGAGCTAAATTTTCTCCCTATCTTAAATCCCTACTGACTATTCTGTTGCTAAGGGAGCTGTGGGTTAGCTGTTTGTTACCATTTCCAACTATGTTTTGGAAACTTGAAATCCCTGCTACAGCTCTTAGGAGATGTGGATGGAAAAGCCATAGGGTCAGAGGGGCTGCAAGTCTGTTTAGGTTCAGATACCATCCCTACACATACACACAAATACACACCCCCCCAAACAGTCCCCTAGCAAGATATACAGAATTCATTTCTGTAAAAGCAGCTACACAGTTCCCGGACAACTAATCCACAATGATTAAAAATATACAGCTTGTGGGCAGAGCTGAGCCAACTAAACTGAACCTACTTAGAAACCCAGAAAATGAGCAGTGGGGTAAAATGAACCCAGGAGCAGGCAAAATGCTACCTATCTGCAAGATAAGCAGGGATTTTTTTTTTTTTGTCTTTTTTCGTGACCGGTAACAGGATCGCAACCCTCGGTGTCGTGCCTGTACCGCGACCGGCAACGGGATCGCAACCCTCAGTGTCGCGCCCGCACCGCGCTCAACCAGTGAGCGGACCGGTCTCTATGTGGGATCCGAGCCCTCGGCGCTGCGGCGCTCCCAAGAGCCGCACTCTACCGAGTGCGCCACCGGGCTGGCCCAGGGATATTAATTAAAAGAAAAACAAATCTAGGGCTGGCCTGGTGGCGCACTGGAGAGTGCGCCGCTTGGGAGTGTGGCGGCGCTCCCGCCGAGGGTTCAGATCCCATGTGGAGACTGGGAGACTGGTACCCGCTCACTGGCTGAGTGCGGTGCGGGCGCAACACCGAGGGTTGCGATCCTGTTGCCGGTCAGTAAAAAAGATAAAAAACGAAAAAAAAAAAAAAAAAAAAAAAAAAAAAAAAAAAAAA
>NW_007726171.1:336011-386987 GCF_000696425.1 Galeopterus variegatus
AAAAAAAAAAAAAAAAAAAAAAAAAAAAAAAAAAAAAAAAAAAAAAAAAGAAAAACAAATCTATCATCTTCACTTAGAAATTTCAAAAACTGCCCAGATTTGTCTTTCTCTCTGCTCCAGTGATATCCTCCTCCAATAGCCCCCAGGAGGCAGTGTGATATATTGCAAGGAGCTTTGGTCAAGGGTTCCTTCCTATTCTGTTCTCACTTCTTACCTAGATAACCTTGAGAACCAAGTCATGATTCTTGAAACTGAGTCTTGGTTTTTTCATCTATTAAAAGAAAAAGAAAAAGAAAAAGAAAAAAAAGAACCTATTTCACACAAATGAAAGAGCTTTAGTAAAAGAGCATGGCACACAATTTCTGTTTAAATGTCTTTCCTTGTTTAGCATTCATGAGTTAGATTAGATTCAATGAAGTTAGGAGGCAAAGGATAAGTCAACTTCTGGAGTTTCCTTTCAATTCAAGATTTAGATGAAACTCTATTCCTTTTATTGCAGACTGAAATGTTGCACTTGTATTAGCTTCCTATTACTACATAAAAAATTACCACAAACTAAGCAATTTAAAATAACATCGATTTATAATCTTACTGTTCCGTATAGAACATAAATTCAGGCAGTCTTGACTGGGTTCTTTGCTTAGAGGCTCACAAAGCAAAAGTCAAGGTGTTGTCTTGGCTGGGCTCTCATGTGGAGATTCTGGGGAAGAATCATTTCCAAGCTCATTCAGGTAACTGGCAGAATTCAGATCCTTGTAGTTATAGGAATGAGGTCCCATTTCCTTGCTGGCTGCTGGCTAGAGGGGCACTCAGCTCTTAGAGACCACTTTTTGGTCCATGCATATGGTCCTCTCTACAATCATAACTAGCAGTGGTGCATTAAATTCTTTCTTCAAATTTCTCTGATTTCCTCTTCTGCCACCAGCCTGGGAAAGCTCCCTGCTTTTAAGAGCTCATGCAATTACATCAGGCCCATCCAGATAATCTCCCTATCTTAAAGTCAACAGTACCATGTAACATAACCCGGGGAGTGATATCAAATTCACAGGTTCTGGGGATTAAAGCAGGACATCTTTTTTTTTTTTTGCAGCTGGCCAGTATGGGGATCCAAACCCTTGACCTCAGCTTTATCAGCACCATCCTCTCCCAAGTGAGCAACCTGCCAGTCCATCCTTAAGGGGTCATTTAAAAAATTCTGCCTACCATTGCATTTATTCAAAAGATGAGAGGAAATGATTTCTTTTGGGGATAAGGTGGGGGAACAAAGTGGGAATAAACCATCTCTAACCAACCATTTACATTAATGAGAGAAGCCTAGCATTTGAGAGAACCTCATGCTTGGTATTCTACTTATATTTTGCAATTTCTAAAGTGGCTACTTTGACAACAATGTACTAATACCCAGTACCCTGAAGTAAATGCTCAAAAATAAAGAAATTTTAAGGAATGCACGGGAACTAAAAGATCTTCCCATGTTTTAGTTTTTCTGCATCACATAGTGAGAACACCAAGCTGTGCATGAGTGTGTCCTGAGAATACATGTTGGAAAATACATGGTATTTTGAGATACGGTTTAATAGAGAAAGTTTCATTGCTTAAAACTTGGGGGACTAGGACAATATTCTCTACTCGCCAGTGTTATGCTACTGCTCTTCCTTTTTCTAATTCAAAATCATTCTATTCATTTCTCTTGAGTAGTGAGAAACAGAGATGCCCTAGATTCCTGGACACCAACTCAAGCTAAATCACTAGTGTTGTACCTGGTTCAGCCTTCTCATCCTGATGACCTTGAGAAGGCCTAAGACTAACAAATCCATCCAGAAAAGGAGGCTGGAGCAGGGCTCCTCATTACTGCTGTTTAGCATTTCAGTGATTTTCAAAGGATACCATTTACTTCTAATTAGGATGGCACAAACCTATTGACACTCCTCCCCTGAAGAAACATAACTGACTCTTGAAGAAAGCAAGGAGTAAGAAGTGGGAAGCAGGTCTCACTGCCTTCAGCATCCCTGGATTCTATCTCCACATGCTTTCTGGCCACAATTTAACCATTTTGAGAGTTCTAGCACAGTGTTTGGCTAGTTTGAAGGTAGTGAGTTATTCCAATTAATTGTTCAGTCAGTTACAGATCGTTGTTTTACTCTTTCCTCCCTTCTCACTACTGCACTAGTCTAAAAAAATTTTTTTTGAATGGTCAGCTCCCTTCTTATGCCAAGAGGGAGAAGCTATCTATAAAATGGGTATAATATGCTCTCAGTGCCATGAAGAATAAGAAAGCAAATTATAATCAATACCCATTGAATTTTGATGGCATTATCCTTTCCAAATGCTCAAGGTACCTTTGTGTGCACTTGCATAATCCCTGGGATGAGTATTATTACCCCTATTCAGGAGATGGGGAGAAACAGAGGTCCTAGAAAGTTACTAGTTAGTGATCTGCCCAACATCACAGTGGCCAGTGCTAGAAAAGAGATTAGAACTAAAGTCTCCTGATTTCAAATTGTGCTATTTCAAAAACTACAAGGACAAGTAGAAAGATTTCACAACCATAATGTTATCAAAGCTGGAGAGAGCTTCATAAAATCTGCTCTTGGACCTGCTGTTCTACTAAAACATAGTACTCCTCTATCCCAAGTTGTTGGCAACTTGAGTAACGATCTCTTGGGGCCTGAAGCTATGAGGATCCAGGTTGCCTTGACTCCTCCTGAAGATATTTGCTTTGAAGCTTCTTGCAGAACCATCTCATCATTCACCTCAGGGAGAAAAAACACACAGGTAGGGCCGGCCTGTGGCTCACTTGGGAGAGCGTGGTGCTGACACCACAAAGTCAAGGGTTAAGATCCCCTTACCGGTCATCTTTTAAAAACAAAAAAACCCAAAAAACAAAAAACACAGGCCACCAAGCTTTGCTCTCTCCAAGCACTCAGTTGTTAAGGGGTTAGCTGAACTCAGTCCCAAAGAAAGGACCAAGGAGAGAAAGAAAATACAGATACCTGATGACTTGTGAAGGGGATGGGGCAACAGAGCCTTTTACCAGAGGCTCAAATTCAAGTGACCAAAACAGAGAGAGGACTATTCCTCATCTCCAAATATGTAGGTAAGATACCTCCCACCAACTTGGCTTAAGGAGAAATTAGGATCTGTTCTTGTGAGGTCCATAGCTCAGAAAAGAGTTATTTGAGGATATTATAGTAATATGTAAGCAAACTGGATAGGATCCCTCTCGACCCTGGATCACAAAAGCAAAAGGGCAAGGGTGAATGACTTGGAGTGATCTGCTTCCTGAGCATCAGTTTACTCTGGGGTCAAGTCCCCACCTTGGGCTTTAATTTTAGCCACTGACTGAACTGAAAGTAAAACCACTGTGGTTATTCACATTATCATTTCAGAAAGGATGTTAATTTACACAGTTATTTCAAGCATGTATAAGATAAGGCTTATTCAAAGTTCATCTAGCCTTTAAAAAATATACGTAATTTCTTACCTTTATACTGACTCCCCAGTCCAAAGTCCCTCTTGAGGCATTTTTAAGGGAAAAGGTTTTATATTTGCTTACTCTACACTTTCCTCCCAACTTGGGAAAATGTTATACCAGTCACCAGCAACATTATGCTTGAAGAGAGTCCCCCAAGACCAATTATGTGGTAGTCTTACACCCTGAACTGCAAGAGATGACCCTGGCTCTAGTTCCATCTCTGCCAGTGAATGACCTCTCTAAGTCTGTTTTCCTTACTTGTGAATCGAGGGGGTTGAATTAGATGATTAAATAAAACAACTGACTAAGCACTTGCTGAGATATATCATGCTAGATACTTTTAGGGATAGAAAGATGAATATGACACAGTATCTGCTTCAAGAAACTGACGGCCTAACTTGGAAGATAAAGTGCCCACATGCACACACACACACACACACGAATGCGTCATCACAGAAAATAAGTATTACAAAAGAGATACAACATGCTTTACAGCCTTTTATAGGGTGTATGGAATTGAGGGTGGATAAGAAATCAGAAAACAGCTTCATGAGAAAGAGGAAGCATTTAAGCAAAACTTTAAGGATAACTGAGAAAGAATTTGACAAAGAGGAAAGTGAGCAAAGATTCAGGAAAAGCAAGCAGAGATGGACAGAAAAAGAGAAAGGCTGGAAGATATGGTAAAGACAGAAAAGCATTTGAAAAATGACAAATAGTCCACTTTTGGTACAGTGTATAGGAATAATAAAAGATAAAGCTGAGAAGGTCGAGGTCAGACTGTTTTTGAGTTGGTAAACAACAAAACCAATCCTACACTTAAGGAGGAATCACCTGGCAGTGGTGGGCAGAAGTAAATGCTAGAGGGAAGAGACTGGAGATAGAAGGCCAGTTAAGAGGTTATTGCAATAGACCAGGTAGGTGACAATGAGGACCTGATAGGGCAGTGGAAACAAAAAGCCAACCTTTAAGCCAGTAAGTTGCTACTGACCCCAATCCTCCAAGGCAAGCAGCAAGCCATGCCAGGTGAAAACTATTAAAAAGGAGCACTACTTTGAAGCTTCCCTGAAACAGAATTAAGAACTGAGCCCAGCCAGACCCATGTTAAGCTTAGAACCATCACCATCTTCCAGTCCTCATAGTCTCACCAAGGCACACAGCCAACTGTGGAAAATAAATATACACAGGAGACTCAAGAAACATCTTATTAATACAGTATTTATTTGTCTTCTCTCTGTCAAACTCTGAGCCAACCACTTTCCCCGGGCTGCCTGGGGAGGTATAGGAGAAGGAACATACAGGGCAGATGGAACACAGGAGAAAGAACTATGGGAGGTGGAGACAGCTCCTTCACATGGCGAAGAGGATGAGAAAGGCCACCATCAGGCAAAAGAGTCCCATGGCCTCCGAGAGGGCAAAGCCCAGAATGGCGTAGGAGAAGAGCTGTTGCTTCAGAGAAGGGTTCCTGGGAGAAGGGGAGGAGAAAAGACAGAATTTCTAGTCCACCCAAAGAAAAGGACAAACATTAAGGTGGGCTCAGGGAGAACTTCCCTCTTCAAGCTCATCTTATGTAATGTGACTTTCAGGATGACACCATTATGTCCAAATTCTTGCCTTGATGTACCAAGGCTGTACAGGGATTGAATGAGCGGAAAGTGGACAATCTAAAATATTGTGTCACAGCCTAGATACAAATATTACGTTTTCTAGTGGGTCACCCATATCATCAACGTATCTTAAGACCTCTAGGCCTGGACACTTAATATCCAGGGCCCAAATAGGATGGAAGAGGCATCTGGAGTGGCAGGGTCTATTTACAGCAGTTGTTTTCAAATTTTAAGCAGCAGAACTCCCAAACAGGAAACATATAAAAACCAAACTGTGGGCTGGCCAGTTAGCTCAGTTAGTTAGAGTGTGGTGTTGATAACACCAAGGTCCAGGGTTCGATCCCTGTACCAGCCAGCCACCAAAACCCAAAACAGAAGAAAAACTGCAATGGTATGAAGGTACTTCAAAAAGGTCATGGAAAAATAAAGAGATAATAGGAATCTTTCCATGAACTTTTTAAAGGCCCCTTATACAAAAGAAGCGGGTTACACAAATAGTGATAGTTAACTCTCTACGCCATAAATATGTATTTAAAAAATAAAAAATAAAAAAATTAAGGGGGGTATTTTAAGGGTTTGTTTTGTCTTCCCTTCATTCTCTAAGACAGTCTCTGGGGTTTATCCTCAGAATCCTAGGGCTTTATGGAACACAATTAGAAAAACACTGTTCTAAAGGACTAGAGTGTCACAGGGACAAACTACCTTCTTTCATTTCAAAGCAGTGAAAAGATTTTGGGCTTTAAGAGGCTACAAATGGTCTGTGGGGATTGTGATATGAGTCAATAGGATAGATAAAGGACCCCCAACTCTGCAAGTCAATATATAATTTGTATTTCCCTTACTCCGATACCTCTGGAAGTCTTGATGGGTAAGATGAATCAACACCAGTTTTTAACAGAATTGTGGACACAGAAGCAGTCAGGCTTCTTGTTCAATACGAATCCCAAAAAATAACCCTATTTCCCCGAAGACATTAAGAGAACTTGCTAGTCTCTAGAGGATTAATTTAGTTCTAATAGTGAGTTGTCCAGAGCTGGTGGGGACCAAACAGTCCCAGGTGTCAGGGACCAGTAAAGCTGACTGCAGAGGCAGTTTTCCCAGGAGTGACAGGGGAATTCCCAGACATGGGGAAAATTAGCAGTAAAGGCACTATGCTGACCGAGGCTCTAGACCAGGGATAGCAAACTTTTTCTGTGAAGGGCCAGATAGTAAGAATGTTAGGCTTTGTGGGCCACATATATCCCGTTACCTTTTTTTTTTAAATAACCTTTTAAAAATGTAAAAACATTTCTTAGCCCAATCATATAAAACCAGGATGTGGTTCAAATTTGGCTCTCTGGCCTTAGTTTGCCAACCCCTGCTTTAGACCAAAGCTATTCAATAGAACTTTCTTTGATGATGTAAATGTTCTATATCTGCACTGTCAAATATGGTAGTCTCTCACCACATGTGGCTACTGGATCCTAAGCACTTAAAATATGGTTAGTGTGACTGAGGAAATGAAAACCTAAACTTTATGTATTTTTAACCAATTAGAATTTAAGTTCTAAATAGTAACATGTAGCTAGTGGCTACCAAATAGGATAGTGCAGCTCTAGACTCCCAAACACTTCTGCCCAGACCTTTGGAAAGTATATTAGAGAGCCAGCGGAAGGCCCAACTTTTCTTACCTGGCATAACCAATGATGAGGCTCCCAAACACAGTCCCAATCCCAGCCCCAGAACCAGCCACCCCAACTGTGGCAGCCCCAGCCCCAATGAACTTGGCTGCTGTGTCGATGTCCCTTGAAATGGCGCTGGTTTGGAAGTTGCGGCTAGGGGTAAGTGAGGTCAGGGGACGCGGGACTGCCAAGCTGCTGAGGCTCTGTGAAGAAGAGGCAGGTAGAAGGTAAAGTTTTTTGGAGACTCCTTTTTTGCTTTGGAAACTTTTGTACCATTTAAATCCTTTACATAGGCTGGCCAGTTAGCTCAGTTGTTAGAGTGCAGTCTTATAACACCAAGGTCAAGGGTTCGGATCCCAATACTGGCCAGTCACCAAAACCAAACAAACAAAAAAATAAACACTTTATACTGTCAAATTCCATGGTTTCTCCCTCGAATGGAAAAGCATTTAACTCTTAGAAAACTCCCTAAAATGCTTGCAAGTAGAACCTTTTAATGTAGCAAGTGGGCTTCAAAAATGCCTTTAAGATTCATGTGTAGTCTAAACTTGTAAGACTGAGGCCCTAGCCTATTTTTGGTGCCCTTAGATCATCTTCCTGAGACTAGATTCTCCCAACTGAAGTCAGTAGACTAGGCTGAGTAATGAGAGTTAGCAGCAGCACCATGGGCATGTGCTGCCAATGGCAAAAATGGGAGCACTAGAGCATATATCCTATTAACTGTCCTCCATCTCTACCTAAAGCCAATGGCCCTAATCCTTCACTAATTTTAGTCTGTGATTACTGCCCTCAGCACTCTCCCTCTCCACCCCACACCCCCAAACCACAGTCCCAACTCCACCTGTAAGATACCTCATCTGTCAGTGTCTCTGGTCGTTTCAACCCCAATGCAGACAGTGGTCGGCTCAGCAGCTGAGAGGTGCTCCTGACCAAGGAGGAGATGGAGACAAACTTGGAGCAAGTGTACATTTTCAGGGGGTGAGGGGCTGTGTGAAGAAGAGGCAGGTAGAAGGTAAAGTTTTTTGGAGACTCCTTTTTTGCTTTGGAAACTTTTGTACCATTTAAATCCTTTACATAGGCTGGCCAGTTAGCTCAGTTGTTAGAGTGCAGTCTTATAACACCAAGGTCAAGGGTTCGGATCCCAATACTGGCCAGTCACCAAAACCAAACAAACAAAAAAATAAACACTTTATACTGTCAAATTCCATGGTTTCTCCCTCGAATGGAAAAGCATTTAACTCTTAGAAAACTCCCTAAAATGCTTGCAAGTAGAACCTTTTAATGTAGCAAGTGGGCTTCAAAAATGCCTTTAAGATTCATGTGTAGTCTAAACTTGTAAGACTGAGGCCCTAGCCTATTTTTGGTGCCCTTAGATCATCTTCCTGAGACTAGATTCTCCCAACTGAAGTCAGTAGACTAGGCTGAGTAATGAGAGTTAGCAGCAGCACCATGGGCATGTGCTGCCAATGGCAAAAATGGGAGCACTAGAGCATATATCCTATTAACTGTCCTCCATCTCTACCTAAAGCCAATGGCCCTAATCCTTCACTAATTTTAGTCTGTGATTACTGCCCTCAGCACTCTCCCTCTCCACCCCACACCCCCAAACCACAGTCCCAACTCCACCTGTAAGATACCTCATCTGTCAGTGTCTCTGGTCGTTTCAACCCCAATGCAGACAGTGGTCGGCTCAGCAGCTGAGAGGTGCTCCTGACCTAGTAGGAATGACATAAGGGCAGAAGGGTCAAGAAAGGATGTGGAGGAGTTTCAGAACCATGCCAAGCTGTTTGTATCATCAGATAGGATCTTCTCTCCTCTGTTGCCCCTTCCATTCTCTCACACTTAAATCAGAATGTTGGATCATTCTTTCTCACTCTTAGGAAATTCTGGATTCAAGAACCACAGCATTTCTCTTGATTCTTAGGCTTTGCTTTAAGGAAAGAAAGTCTACTTCCTTTTGGGCCACAAGGGATTATTCACTCTTGCTGTACCCCTTTACAGACCTTCAGAATGAGAAGAAATCTAAGTCTCAGAAGTAACTGCTTCACGCAACAAGGGGTGTACATATATATATAGGAAATGGCCAGTCCACAAGAAGGAAGCCAAGGAAATTGGGGAATCTTTCCCTGAACACATCCATCTAGAAAACAGGCACAAAGATTCATGCTCAAAATCCACCCCCCTCCTGGTAGCCTTTTCTGAATAACCCCAAGCCAGTGTCTCCAAAACAGATGACATGGTGATTAACAGCCACGGCTTTAGAGTCGAATGGATCTAGATTCAAATCTTAACGCTATGTCAGCAGTTTGATCTCAGGATAAGTCACTCAAATCTTTCTAAGACTTTTCTCATCTATCAAATGGGAATAATCTCTCTCAGGGTTGATTTGAGGAATAAATGAGATTATGTATACAAACTGGTAGACTTAATGCCAGGCACTTGGTAAGTACTCAATAAATGGTACCTACTAACAGCATCACTCCTTTTTACTTATGAACCAACTGCCTCCACCACTTAATAATTTTTAATTTCTTCCATGCTGTTGCTTCTGAGTAAAATAGTTTTCCAATGTATATTTATGTGAATTTTAGCTTCCTATCCAAATTTAAGTCCCAGAATTAACTCCTAGCTATGGCTCACTCAGGACAAGATCCTATACAAAGTGCATACTCAGTCCAAATTATTAATCTACTTTATGTTTATCACTTCTGGCTGGGTTCCAGTTTACAGGAACATATAGTTTCAGGATTAGGAATAACCTGATCTTGGTCTAGTTCTCATCTATACTTTAAGCTGTTTGGATAAGAAGAATTAATTGGCCTCCAAAGGATATGGGACAGGGAAGTGCCTGGCAAGTACTCACTCTCCCCTGTTAGGCTGCCATAGCAAAGGGCCTTCCCTTCCCAAGAATCTCATTCACCTCCCCCCAGCCCAGCTGTGAAGAATAGGGTCTGACAGGAAGGATGCCCCCTCCCCCCCTTTAAAAAAGATGACCGGTAAGGGGATCTTAACCCTTGACTTGGTGTTGTCAGCACCATGCTCTCCCAAGTGAGCTAACCGGCCATCCCTATATAGGGATCTGAACCCGTGGCCTTGGTGTTACCAGCACCACACTCTCCCAAGTGAGCCACAGGCCAGCCCCAAGATGCCCCTTTTTAAAAACTCTCCCAGAAAAAGCATGTACTCACCAAGGAGGAGATGGAGACAAACTTGGAGCAAGTGTACATTTTCAGGGGGTGAGGGGCTGTGGCAGGAGAGCTGGAATTATAGAAGCAGTATTGTAAACACTGTCCTTGCTCACTAAACTACATCCTTATTAGCAGAAAAAGTGCTCTAGAAAGCTTAATTGGCCCAGAGAGCAGAATGACTGACCGTGTCATCAGCAGAGATGGAATTAGAACACTGAAGTCATGATTTCCTCCAGAAACCCTACACAACTTCCAAGATTTCCTTATAATCAAATGGACTTCTCCAGGTCTGAAAAAGCAGTCACTTGTTATCCTTCCCATAGTCTTAGGATTTGGAATCGTCAGAGGAATTTTTCTAGTGTCCTTTGCCTAAGTTTTTCTCAGTCTTTATTCAAAAGGAACCTTTCTCAGGACTTCATTGTCTGGGCCTGAAAAAATTGCCCTTTGAAGACTAGAGTCTTTGGGGCTGGCCAGTTAGCTCAGTTG
The DNA here is from genome assembly GCF_000696425.1 of Galeopterus variegatus. Taxonomy (NCBI): domain Eukaryota; kingdom Metazoa; phylum Chordata; class Mammalia; order Dermoptera; family Cynocephalidae; genus Galeopterus; species Galeopterus variegatus. The sequence continues at coordinate 346,426 of NW_007726171.1, forward strand.
GTTAGTGTGTGGTGCTGATATTACCAAGGTCCAGCGTTCAATTCCTGTACTGGCCAGCTACCAAAAAACAAAACAACCCCCCCCCCCAAATAAAAATAAATAAATAAATAAAAGACTAGTCTTTGTACTCTTGAGAAATATTTGTTGAAGGCCAAGACACTGGAAGGTCTCCAACAATCTTTCTACTGAATTACAGTAGTTCCCCCATATCTGTGGTTTCGATTTCTACAGTCTCAGTTACCCTCAGTAGTCCAAAAATATTACAGTATTTTGCAAGACAGACCACAATCACATAACTTTTATTACAGTATGTTGTTATAATTGTTCTATTATTAGTTATTGTTAATTTCTTAATGTGCCTACTTTATAAACTAAATTTTTTTTTTCCTTTTTGTCTTTTTTACTGACTGGCAATGGGATCGCAACCCTCGGTGTTGCGTCCGCACCGCGCTCAGCCAGTGAGCGGGAACTGGTCTCCACATGGGATCCGAACCCTCGGCGGGAGCGCTGCCGCGCTCCCAAGCGGCACACTCTCCAGTGTGCCACCGGGCTCGCCCTATAAACTAAATTTTACCACTGGTATGTAAGTACAGGAAAAAACAGTATATATAGGGTTCAGTACTATTCATGGTTTCAGACATCCTCTCTAGGGGTCTTGGAACATATCCCCCATGGATAAGGGGGTACTACTGTATCTAGAAGTATTTGATTCCTCAAAACACTTCAATTTCCTACATTAATTAACAGGATGAGGCAGACCAATGAGGAACTCTGCCATCACTCTAATTAACAATGACTGTTAAAAGTATTCATTTTCACTGTCATACTAAGGGGTATTACATTTTGTATCCCAAGATCTAAAGAAGTCCTGACACAATGTAAGTGCCTGGTTGGTAGAACCGAACTTACCTGAGAGAGGGTAAGTTAAAGACCTAAAGGCAGGGTTTCTCAGAATGAAGCAGTAAAAAGCCCACCTGATCTGGAATTATCTGGGAGTGGTGAATGTATTAAAAATGCACAGTCTTGGGCCCCACCTTTGACCTTCCTGGTCAAGATCTCTGGGGATAAGGCCCAAGTGCCATATATTTCAAACAAGTTTCTCAAATGATTTTTAGGTACACTTATCTGTAAGAATACAGTTTTAAAACTAGTATTGAAATTATGGTAGTGGTAGAGGCAGGACTTGAATTAAATCTTTCCACTCTCAAGTTAACATGCTAATATACTACAGGCTGAAATATTCAGTGACTGCTTAGGCCTGTTCAACAACACTTCCTTAAATTAACTGTACTCAGACTGTCCCAAGTTATAAAACTTCAAAATCCAGAATCTTAATTACTTTAAGTTTTTTCCAGTTGGTAACACTTAACCACCATACTTTTAGATTAATGGAGGTCTTCAACTCGTCTGCCTCGAACTCTGATGTCTGCCTAACTCTAACTCAATTTTGCTGCCTGACTATTCAGATTTTCTTGGGTCAAAATCCAATACTTTTAATTTACAAATTAACATATGTAAAGAGTTTAATGTGGTGTGGGCAGGTAATAAGCCCACAACAGAGGGTGGCAATTAAGGAAAACTGCACAAAGTGTAGATTCTTCCACTGGTCACCTAACCTTGGCAAATTTGCAATTGTTAGCCTATACCTTGGACAAAGGCACCATCCAGAATCAGAGATCCTGAATCACCATGAATTTCTTCCTCAGGGAAGATGAATTCATAGAGTTACAGAAGTGCTGACTTAACCATTCCCTTCCTTAAACCTTCCTTTCTCTTGACAGCCGAATCTGGGGAGGTTAATACACTCTTCGCAGGAAAGCTGGCAGGTGTAGATTCTCATGCTGGCCCCTCCCCACCCTTGTGGTCCCGCAGCCTCTAACAGCAACGTTCACTTTTACCCCATCACTTGTGATTTCTCCAATTTCAGTGGAGTGCCGGGGAAGTAAGAGAACGGTACTGGGAAGCAACCAGTGGTTCCAAAGAAACCGGCCTCTCTCTTCTGCCCTAACTCTCCCAGGCCACAGCCTGACAGGAGGGGCTGTTTTGGCTGTTCTCTTCCACCACGTACAGGGTTTACTTTTTAAACTGAGGGGTGCTGACTAGAAGGATTGGTGGCTTTAGACCATCCCCTATTTCCACTGCTCAGAGCACCTGAGGTCCTGGGACAAAAGACTAGAGATTTCAGAATAAAGAAGGCACGAATCGGGATGAGAGAGGAGAAAGCAGGGATAGGAGGGGAGATTATGGCAGTTGAAACAACTTTGAAAGGGCAAGAGGGTGTGAAAAGACCGTTTGTAGGGACTGGGTAGGAGCAGGTGAAAATGAGCGATCCGCTTCCTTACTTTCGCCAGCTCCAAGGCACCCTCCCCCCACGAGATATCCAAGATGGCGCCAGGCCCGCGCGGTTGGAGGTCACCGGCACGCGGAAGGGGCAGCTCTAAGGCGCGGTGATATCGGGAGCCAGGGAGGGCGCGAAGACCGAGGCGGCAGCAGGTACGGTAAGGGCCTCAAAGCATCTGCGCGTGGTGGGGTGTTCCGCGCGTGTGCATGGCGCAGAGGGCACGAAGCCCCAAGGCCTTACCTGCTCCCAGTGCAGAGAAGACAGAGAGGGGCGCGGGGGCGGGAATAGCAAAAGGAAGGATCGGCGCATGCGTGGCCGGGGCCAACGAGTCGCTCCGCTACGCATAGAGTGATTGCAATGTTGAGGGTCGGTCCAGGCGCCACAGCGCCGCCTGCCCGAGCGGGGGCGGGAATAGCAAAAGGAAGGATCGGCGCATGCGTGGCCGGGGCCAACGAGTCGCTCTGCTACGCATAGAGTGATTGCAATGTTGAGGGTCGGTCCAGGCGCCACAGCGCCGCCTGCCCGCTCTGTGGCGGCATTCGGCCAGTCGCTCCACCTGGCGTTGGAGAGGAGAAAGTACAGGCGGAGCTGACTGCAGTAATGAGGCCAACTTCGTTCGCAGAGTAAGCCTGTCCGTAACGTGGCCTGCGGTTTGGACTGCACAGCTTTTGGGATCTTGGATTAGCTTCCCCTTTTCGAGCATGCGCAGTCACATTGGAAAAAAAAATCCTACTCAGATATTCAGTGTTAAAAAGCATTCGATCGGGATTGGGGTCTAAAATGTAGCAGGAGGATAATGAAATCATGGATTATTGCCCTCTGTCTTTCCAGGATGGAAACAGGTTCAATGAACAGGCTCAGTGGGCGAACAGTCAGCAAAATGCCCCAGCTGCTTCTGGTGTCTTCCCCCTTTTTTCCATTTCCCTCTTTCTTATTACGATGGTAAGCCATGAGAAAACCGACATCTGCGAGCCAGAAGATAGGGGCTATGATCCAAATAATATATTCCTGAGTCCTGGAACAGACTAGGAATAACGGGCACCTATGACCTGCAGTAATTTTGCGACGTTACAGCAGACATGCCTGAGCCTTTGCCCAGGTTTCACTTAGGCGAGTTGGGATGAGTAGTCCCCCCGATGAGATGCTCTCCTGCAAGCCCTCGTCTTCTCCCGCGTGCCCTTTCGCTCGCCCTTCCCTTGGTGGAAGGAGGTGGGCGTTTCCTGGCCCGCACCTCTTCTTCTAGGCCTCTTTGTCTCCCAGACAGGACCTGACTAGCTCTTTGGAAGAGGCGGGCGGCGAGGCCTACCCACTTCTAAACCCCAGCCGTCCGGGCACCGTGCTTGAACGCAGCGCGAGAAAGACGGGAAAAACTCACCAAACCCCCATAAAAAACAAAAAATAAAAAAGCCGCGGCTGTAAATAAAGCCAAATCCGCCACCCTCTGAGGAGCCGTTTGTCCTCCCCTCCTTGGCCCCGTCCTTCCCGCCGCCCCCTCCCGGCTCCCGGGCCCCGCGGCGCCCCGGCCCCGAGCTCCTCCATTTAATCGGATTTGGGAGAAGGGGAGGATAAATCACGGCAGCAGCTTTACGGTCCCGGAGGAGAGGCGAGCCGCAGCCAGGCACACCCCGGCCGGCGATAAAAACTGCCGCTGAAAGCCCACGGAGCAATTTCCCGGGACCCCGAGCGACGCCATTACAGGAATGTAATTTTGCCCGGATGAGGCCCCGAGTTTAATTATCCTCGCGGAGGAATTTCAATGCGGCCAATCCATCTTGCAGGCGGGCGGCAGAGGGATTTATATGGGCCCGTTATTTCACACCGATCCTCCATCTGCATTTTTATGGCCCTGAGCTCCTGAAAGGGAGGGGAAGAAGTGGGGAGAAATAGGAGAAGCGGGCGATAAAAGGAGGGTGGGGGACTTCCCGTCTTTCCTAAATCCACGATTCCAGCCCGATTAGGATTCTCACAGGTTCCCCTGAAGTTCCCAAATCTCGCTCCGGTTCCAGTTGGCTGGGGCGGGGGCGGGCGGATAGGTGAGGAATAGAACTGGGATCCTTGAGGATCAATCAACAGGTGTTTACCAAGTACCAAACGGTGCCAGGCACTGTGTAAGATGTTGTTAGGAGAAAGGGAAGACAGGCTGGCAAGAATTTAAGAGTTTATCCTCTAAGATCTCTAGACACCCCCACCCCCGCCGAAACGGAATTCCTTTTCATTCTCAGCTTCACATGCTCCGATGCAGAGAAAATCCACAGTTCTTAGGAGCTACCACTACCAAAGGGTTGTGGCTGCTGTTTGCGACAATTTAGACACTCTCAGATTTCTGACAATCCCAGAGAAGGGGCCTGTGAGGAATCTAAAGCTGGCTTCTCCCAAGAGTTGTTAGAACCTGCAGTGTTTAATACTCCCTACACAGTGTTGGGCTCTGGATTCAGACAAATCTGGGTTCCCAAACCGCTGTGTGACCTTGAGCAAGCTGTTTAACCCCTTCAACTCGATTTCCTCCTATGCAAATTGGGAATAACAATAGTGCTTACTCTGCAGCCAATGCTGGGATAATTTCATACTTGAAGCTTTTAGCAAGACGCTTGGTACCCGGTAAGAGTTCAATAATTGCAAGCATCATCATCACTACTGTTGTTGTTGTTGTTATAGTTAGCATTGCAACTCAATTTTGCACATCTCCCTAGATACTGTTTATTCCAAGGTCCTTGCGATGGTATCTCCTCAAAGAGTCTCAACTATCAAAACTTTTTCACTTACATATGTCGTGCAAAACAAGTTATTTGACATGTGGTAGGTGGAAATGTGTGGGGAAGCTGAGAATCCTGGGGGCTGTTGCTACAAGATTTGAAGCATGAAATTCGATCGGTAGAGGAGCAGCGAGACTACAAAAATTGGATGGAGTTATTTGAGGGAGGGGTGAATTTGAAGACAACCAAAGATGATCCAAGAGAAGATTAGCTAAGGGTCTAGGGATATTCTTAACCATGGGCTTGTGGAAAAGTCCTTCTTTCACTTCACTGGGGTCCAGCAAGGAAAGGGTGTGGTGCCAGAACTATTCTTTCCAATCAGTCCCTTTCATTTCCTACAGACCATGTAACAAGGTTGGCCTGATTGGCCGGTTTTTCTAATGACTACTAGTGGCAGATTCTGACTGGTTAGCAGCCTCCCTGCACAGTGGTGAGGAAGAAGTGAGATAGATTGATCTTTTCTTTCTTTGGATTGGTTAACAACCCTCAGGTGGGCCAGAGACTCATTTTAATTGACTGGATAGTGTAGGAGGGAAGTTCAGCATCTCTCATATAGAAATTCCAAGTGTTCTTTTCCACATAGGTCACCAAGAAAGAGTCTTGATTGGCTTAGGCATGTTTGCCTTTGGACGGGAAACACAGTAACTTAGAGAAGAAAAATCAAAAGAATTATGCAGGCATGTCACAGTTCAATTTGAAACCCCAAAGAAAGGGATTTACAGGGAGAAACACAAGAGGGATTAAAAGAGAGAGACAGAGACACTAGGTCACAGAGAAAGGCAAAGAAAAAAATATTGCCAGAGAGAAGAGGAAGGGTTTGAATAATCTGTTTTTCATTCCTAATGGTTTAAGCCGAGGCTACTTTATAATGTGTTTTGCTAAATGCACATGTTGTCAGCACATGGCATGAAAAGAACAGCTGTCTTGGAGGTAGGAGCCTGGGAGCCTAGTCCCAATCCTACTACTAATTAGTTGAGTAACTATGAAAGCTAACATCATCTGTCAAAGCTCCCGTTTTCTCATTTGGAAAAGTCAGGGAGAAGTGGGTGATCTCTAAGGTTCCATCCAGTGTAAACTTTCCAGGATTCTCTTTCTGCTAAATAGGCAATTTTGTAGAAGTTGAAGTGGTACCTTTGCACTGCCAATAAGTACTATTCCATGATGTTGAGCTCCACTATTTTTTTTTTTTTTTGATTGTTAATTTTAAGTTCTTGGGCTGTGATAAGCTGGTGGGCACTGATTGGTGGATTTTCTACTTACCCTTGCTAAATTGGTTCCTCAAGCCAGTAAGACTGTGAGCCATCAGTAGACCTCCCTACTCCTGGAGAATGAAAGCAATAGAGGGAGGAAGGGAAAGGATCATTGGTCTCTAGGCTTCTGAGGGATGGATCAGTAGAACCGTTGGTGACAAAAGGATAGCCAAAAAAGTATTAGCTGGGGAAGAACTTAAGTTCCTTTGAATTTGTATGAGGAATTTTTACATGTACTACATATTTATCTAGAAGGCATGATTAAAAGTCTATGTGAACAGCTTCAGTCACTGTCATTGGAAGTTCCTTCCCAAGTCAAGGAAAACACACAGACAAAATAGAAAATAAAAGTCAGCTGAGGTGGGGTGGGGAGGAAAAGAAAAAGAAGAAAATAAAAGACACTGTGATGTATTGTGAAGATCTAAGGACAGCAAGCTAGAGATACAAAGTCTTGATTTTGGGATACTGCTAATTACATGACTTTGAAAAAATCATTTTACCTTTCTGGACTTCACTTTTCTGATCTGCAAAATGTAAGAAAATACTAGATGATTACTAAGTTTTCTTTTATCTTTAAATTTATATTAAATAGCATAAATCCTACCTTCTTGGTCTGCCTTTGTCTCCTGTCACTTCAGATAATCAATATTTATTGAGCATCTAATATGTGCAAGGTATTGTGGTACCTATTGTGAATGAGTATAAAAAAGGAGAAACATAATTTCTTGTCTTTCTAAATTTGTAATCGGTAAGGAAGACACGTACATATATAAATATAATATGCAGCAGGATTTAATAGGCTATATGGGTAATCGAAGTTGAGGAACCAGTAAGACTTCCAGCTAGAATAATCAAGGGGACACCACGGTTAAAGTAGGTTTTTTCCTTCTTTGGAAAAAGTTATGAAATATCAAATCATATAAAAGAATACAAGAAATGTATATTCAATTATTCAACAGATGTTTATTGAGCATCTTCTATGTGCCAGGCACTGTTCTTGGTGTGAGGAACACAGACATGAACAAAATGAGACAAAAATCCTAGCCTTCCCAGAGCTGACATTTTATATAAATTATGAAGCATAATAAAAAAATTGCCACCCATTAAACTACCCCCCCATTTAAGAAAAGAAAAAAAAAAAACATTACCAATACCATGAAGGGCCCCATGTGCTTCTCTCTGTTAGTAACCCCTGCATTTTATGTTTATCATTTCCTGGTTTTTCTTCATGTTTTTACCACATATTATTTATTTTGTCCCCCCTCCTTTTTAAAAACCATTCTTTTTTTTTTTTTTTTTTTTGTCCTTTTTGAGATCGGCCACACCGCGCTCAGCCAGTGAGCGCTGTGAGTGCACCAGTCATCCCCATATAGGATCCGAACCCGCGGCGGGGGCGCCGCTGCGCTCCCAGCGCCGCACTCTCCCAAGTGCGCCACAGGCTCGGCCCTAAAAACCATTCTAAGAGTGATTCATTCAACACTGTTTGTAGACTTCTTTTACTTGCTCTTTTTTTTTTTTTTTTTTTTTTTTAAAGATGACCGGTAAGGGGATCTTAACCTTGACTTGGTGTGGTCAGCACCACGCTCACCCAGTGAGCTAACCGGCCATCTCTATATGGGATCCGAACCCGTGGCCTTGGTGTTATCAGCACCGCACTCTCCTGAGTGAGCCACAGGCCGGCCCCTACTTGCTCTTTTTATTCAACATTATGTTTCTAAGATTCATCCATGTTGATGTGGGTAACTGTAATTTATTCATTTCATTTGTTATAATAGCCCACCTATTTGTTGATTAATTCCCTGTTGATGAGTATTTAGGTTTGCTTCCAGCCTTTTGCTATTACAAACAGTGCTGCTTTGAACATTTTCGAACATGTGCCTTGGTATACATGGGCAAGAGTTTCTTTAGTGTATATATATAAAAGAGAATTGCTTGGTCGTAAGATATAAATATCTTCAACTTTGCTAGATAATCTCAATTTGTTTTCTAATATTTATGCTCACTAAAGTACGTAAGAGTCTTGGTTGTTACCCTATCCTTGCCAACAGTTGGTATTTTGTCAATCTATTGAGTGTAAATGGAGTTTCATTTATATTTTCCTGATTTATTAATGAGCATCTTTTCACATATTTATTGGCTATTCATATTCCCTCTTCTGTGGAATGCCTAGTCATGTATGCCTTTTGCTCATATTCCTATTGGGTAATTTGTCATCTCCCTATTGATTTTTAGGAATTAACAAATATATATATCCTAGTACTGATCCTTTGTTAGTGGCAGCTATCTACTTCCAGTTTGTAGATGGGTGGGAATTTTGGTAGAGGCTCCAAGCATGGATGATTTCAGTTCCAGCTCAGAGTCCTCATTTAGTTGGATTAATTAATTCTTAATTCATTCATCAAATATTTATTAAATGTCTAGCCAGACATCATACTAGATACTGATAATACAAATATATCCCACATTTGCTTACCCCTTACCACTTCCAAAGTCTAATTTGATCCAAACCATTGACATCTCTTGCTGGACCACTACAGTTGCCTCCTAGCTGGTTTCCTTGATACCAGTGTAGTCTCACCACAGTGTACTCTCCACATAGTAAATAGTTAAACTGATCTATTAAAATGTAGATCAGATCATGCTACTTAAAACCTTCCAACACCTTTCTAGTACTTGTGAAAAAAATTCCAGGGTCCAGCTACAATAAGCTCCTTCTGATTCTCAGACACATCAAACTTTTTCCCACTCAGGACCCTTTGCTGTTCCCTCTGTCTGGAACATTCTTCCTCCAGATCATGCCTTGGCTCACTCTCATTTCATTTAGGCCTCATCTCAAATATCGTGTCAGAAAGGCCTCTTCTGACCACCCTGTCTAAATAGTCACTGCCATCCCTTCTTTATCCCCTTATCCTCCTTTATTTTTCCTTTTAGCACTTATCATGGTTTTATTTTTTATTGCTTTATTTACCACTAGAAGATAAGCTCCACTAGGGTGAGGAGCTTGTTCATCTCTGTATCCCCAGCATTTAGAACAGTGCCTGGCACATAATAGGCTCTCAGTATAAATTTTGTAAATGGTTGAACAGTGAATAGAGTACCTGTTCTTAAAAAGTTTATAATATAAGAGGACATACATGGAATTAAAAGACAAATAATTTCAGCACAGTGCAATAGTATTATAAGAGGAGTAAGCAGTGGGGGCTATGGGAGTATTAGGAAGGATATGCATCCCAGTCCTGAGAAATGGCAGTCCAGGAAGGCTTCCAGGAGGAGGTGACTTACAAGACACCTAAAGGATCTGTATAGGGAAGGAATGGAAGGATGTTCCACAGAAAAGGAGCAATAAATACCAAAGGCTTGCAAGTGAGGGATTAAGTGATCTCTTCCACAAAGGGCAAATAATTCAGTGTGGTTAGAATGAACAGTTGTGGGTGTGGCAGGGTGCAGACAGATGAGACTAGTTGTTGGTGTCTAGATCCTGAAGGATCTTGAACATCATGCTAAGACAGTTGGATTTTTTCCAGAAAAAAGCAAGGAGTCATTTAAGCAGGAGAGTGAGAGGCTGATTTACATTTTAGAAAGATGATTCTAGCTCTAGTGTGGAGAACTGATGAGAAGCGGGCAGGACTGGGGGCTCAGAGAGCAATAAGGGAGATATTATAATCCTGGTGGGAGACAGTAGTGGCCTTAGCTCTCGGGTGATAGTGGGGATGGAAAGAAGTAGGCAGAGCTCAGAGAGGTTTAGAAGGAAGAACTGGCAGGCCTCAGTGATTGATTGTTGTGGGGGATGAAGGAGAAGGGAGGTGAAGATGGTGCTCAGTATTCTGGCCTAGGTCACTGAGCTGTGCCATTCCCTGACTCTCTCCCAAGCATAGCCCTCTTCCATTTCCACATTCTAGGAACCACCCCATAGGCTTCATAACTTAGGAGCCTTATTCTCTGAGGTGGACCTTCCACTAAACTTGGTCCTGTACTCAGTGACCCTGCATTCATCTAACCTTTTCTCTGGGATCTACTCCCTCCATTTTCTCCCCCAGTAAATGAAATTGAGCCCTCCCTGGTTCTGTTCTTATTTTCCCAACCTTGCCTGAGTCAGTAGTCCCTGATTTATGTATTTGATTGGGAGCTCATCTGAGAAAAAGGATCTTCCCAAATATCTCTCCACAGAGACTATAGACAGAGTTGTGGCTCAAGGGAGCCACTGATGAGTATTACAAACAGCCTGAAGATTCCCAGACACAAAAGACAGAATGGTAGGAAAGACAGTGCAATGACTCTGGGTATGCACTGTAAGTTAGTTACATCCTTTTTAGGTGGGGAATAGCAGAAGTCACAGCAGCTGTGAAAGAACAGGGGGGAGGAATCAGCACCTCCTTTTGCAGTAAGTTGAAAAAGTTTCAGGTGAAAGATGGATTTGGGAAGCTGTGAGAATGAAGAGAGTCTGGGAATTGCTTTGTGGGCACATCTGGGGGCTTTCTAGCCATAAAAAACAGAAGGGGAAGGGCAGAAAGAAAAACAGAGTGTTGGAGTTAGATGAACAGGCCCACCCCTAATATTTGTGAGCCCAGGGCAAGATAAAAATATGGGCCAACATACCAAATGTCTAAATATGTAAAAGTTATAAATCAAAGCTAACAAACTGTTAAATAAAACATGTTCTACTCTTATCTTGATAGATATATCTATATCAACTAGAAGATTTATATTTAGAATTCTGGGACTCTTCCAGCTCCCTGTCTGACCCTCAGGTTCTCTTTCCGTTCCTGGTTCTGTTCTACTACCTGAGGGGCCTCCCACAAAAGTGTGTGCTCAGTGCAGCCGCACATCTAAATTCCATCCACTCTCCAGGCCAACAGGACTGGGGGTATGCCTCCAGCAGCTCAGTCTGTGTTCTCAGAGGCCTTGGAAATGAGCTCCTAGCTGCTCTGCTCAGCAGGGGATTCTGGTAACTGGAGCATGGTCTAGGAGGGACAGGCATGAGCTTTGGGTAGGCACATCTGTTTGGCCTTAAGTTATCTTCACTCTGCAGGAGGAGGCCCTCTAAAACAGGTGCCTGACACCAAGGTCTAGGGTTCAGATCCCCATACTGGCTAGCTGCCAAAAAAACCCCCACAAAAAACAGGTGCCCAGGTAGAGTCCCTCTTGCCAGGTCTAAGTGCATGGACTTTGAAATCATATAGACCTGGTTCAAATTCCTGTTCTGATATTTATTTATTGTTCTTTGAACGTGGGCCAGACTCTCTGAGCCTCAGTTTCCTTACCTTGCTTACAGGTTTATTGGGGGAATTAAATAAGCTAATATGTGCAAAGCACCTGGTATTTAATAACCATTACTCAGTTCACACTGGTTTTCTTCCTACTCACTACTTCTCTCAAAGTAATCGTGGAGGCTAGGGAAAAAATATGAAGCTTTTTTTTTTTTTTAGGTAAGGCTGTCTTGCAGAAGTGGGTCTGGGAAAAAGGAGTTTATAATGGAGGCAGTGATAATCTAGGCAGTAATAATCCCAGCTCAGGATGGAACTATGTGCGAGAAAGAGGAAGACAAAGTTGTCTTTTATGCAGATAAATGAGAAATGGTAATGGCATAATTGCTTTTACAATCTGTTTGTTTAGCTGAGGGTGGCAGCTGGTTACTGTTTTGATTCTTGGTTTTCAGGTTAAGACAGAGGTAGAGAGTGTGAATAATCCAAAATAATGGAAAATCCAAACATCATTTTTCGTGACCAGGAATACAGTCAGAGAAACACGTGGTTGCAAACATACGGGTTGTCTTTCAGATACAGAGACTAACCCTCTAATTAAGTTGGTTTAGTCATTGTTCCTGAACATGTATAGATTCTTACCACATGCTGTCACTCTTGCTGCTTCTGCAGCTGGAATGCCCTTCCTCCTCAGCCATTCCAGATTCTATTCTTTTTTTAGGCCCACTCCTTCTATGAAAGCATCCCTGCCCATTGTCCCCCACCTCTTCCCTTGAACTCTTCCTAGTCTATATCACTTAGAACTTATTTACTGTCTTAATATATTCACTGTCTTATATTGTTCTCTTTCTCTTTCATGTGTGCAAGTCTCCCCAACTAGAGTTTAAGCTTATTAAGGGCAGGAACTATATTTCTAATTCTCTTTCATTTCCCATGTGTCTATGTATTCATTGAATATATGTTTATTAAGTTCCCGTGTGCCTGAACTGTGCTGGGTGCCAGGGATTCAAAGATTACACACACACACACACACACACACACACACACACACACATGTTTAAATATATACATATATATGTCACCGGAGGAGCTAATAATGTAATGGACTCATGGTTTGATAACTGCCTATAAAAGTGTTGAGCACATAATGGGACTTCAATACAGGTTTGATGGATTGATGAAGCACACTGCTTTTCCAATATGAATCCAATGAATGAATGAATGAATGAATGATATGACTGAATAATGAGCCACTGATACAGCTGTTCCTGGTGTACCCCTCCTATATGAACCTAGATGTAGCAGACATAAAGGTGTAAGACTGGTTTGAGAGGAAAAATGGTCTTTAGAGTCATCAAAGCAGAGAGCCTACTGTTTTTTCAAGGCAGCATTAACTCCTTTCCATAGAACCTCTTAATTAAGTTGCAAAGCATTTTACAGGCATTGGTGATTAACTTTTGCCAATTTTGTCATTCAGGTTGGTCGGTTATGAGAGCTATGTCCATCATCATAATAAAAACAGCTATTATTGAATACTTATGAACTAGGCATTGTGCTGATTTCTTTACATGAATTATCTAAATCCTAACCACAACCCTATGAAGTAGCTTATATATATCTATATCTATATATGTGTATATATATATTTAAAAAAATTATTTTTGGCGGCTGTCTGGTATGGGGAAGTAGGTACTAGTATTATTTTCACTTTATAGAGAGCAAGTTGAGGTAAGTGGGAGGGACAGGATTTGAATCCAGGAAGTCTGCACTGTACTATCTACACAATGAATTGGGAGAGTGGAGAACTGAGCTGGTCCTACCATTCACTCACTGTGACCTGCAGAAGTCATTTCAGCCTCTTTTGATCAAACAGTGACAGCAGTAGACTTAAAGCTAATTCCGAATTAAAGTCCAGTGCTCTTTCTATCAGCCTCAGCTGTATAAATCTGGTGGTGATGATCTCCTAAATCTCATCTTTCATCTCCCTGTGGTACCACACAGCTTATAGTATTGTAATTCATAAGATGGGTGTGCTTTTTGAGAGGTTATATATGAAGGCTTTGATGGCTTCTTGAAAGGCTTGGCTGATGGGGAGTATGGAGAGAGCTGCAGAAGAAGGCTCCCTGATCCTGCTTTCTTCCTGTGACCCCATCCCTTAATTCTTAGGTTTAAATGAGAATATTTCCCAGTATATAGAATGCTGTTGTCAAAGGTCCATTCAGAGAGCACATAACCAAAACCAGGCTGTGACTGAAAGGCAGGTGGTAAGTCCAATTCCTTTCTGAGTGTGGAGCTGGATCAGCATCGTCAAGAGACTGAGAGACCAGGTAACAAGGGTAGGCAAAGGCTGACTTCTCTGAGGAGACCCCACATAGAAACCGAAGCTGCCTAAATCCTCAACTTTGTCCCTTCATACATGGGATTTTGCCTCCCACATATGCAGACAAAGGATGATAACGATCTGAACAAGTGTGCATGGTTGGCTGGCATCAGTCAGTGTTTTAAATTCGTATGCTTAAATAAAAATTGGTTGCTGTATTCTTCCTGTTGTTATTTGACTCAGCTCTCCCTTAGTTCCCCTTGTCTGTTTATCAAGGGTAGCTGTGTGTTACATTCTCACCACAGCAGCCTCTGGCTGGGGCCTCCACAGGGGTGCCCGCTGGTGTCTTTTCCTGTGCTTCTTTACCACCAGGCAACCTGGCAGGATGGCCTTTGTGTCCCTGCCCTCACCACCATCCTTGGCCTCCAATTTCATCTTGTCAATTTTCAGAATCATTTGCGTGGTTCTCCCGTATGTTTTTATTTATTTATTTATTTAAACCTTATTCTCTATCTCTGCATAAAATTCTATAGAAACCAGGGTGTAGAAATCCTCTCTCTCCCCCTCACTCCCCTTCTACGAGATGGGTCCATTCTTTTTGGGGATCCACCTGAGGTTGCTGAAGGGCTAAACTTCTGAAGCAACTTCTACTTTGTTTTTTTTTTTTTTTGGTGGCTGGCCAGTACAGGGATGGAACCTTGGTGAAGCATCTACTTCTATGTCAGGCTGCACATGAGGGCCTGGTGACTAGGGTTTTTGGATCAGTCTGCATGTGTATGTAATGTGTTTGTAAAGGTATTTTCCTTAAGCAGAAGGTAGCTTTGATCCTAGGTTAGAATTCTAAGTGTAAAATTCTGTGTGTGTGTGTGTGTAGAGGGAGTTGGGGGGTGAGGAAGAAAAAGTCCTGCTCTAACCGTTGGGGATGGGAATTCTAAGAGAAGTTTTGGTCTCTGCCTTTCTGGGAACCCCGATCATTGGTGGAAAACATAGGGGGAGATGATGTAATCCAGAGGTTCACAAGTGGCAGGGGAAACAGGGAAAATCATTTACAAACCAGCACAGGAACGCTTGCAGATGAATTCACGCAGGGACACCTCTCAGCTTAAAAAGAGCTGAATTGGAAAGGAGTGTGTGCACAAGGGCAAACTGTATTTTTTAACTCAATTTTTGTTTTTTGGCGGCTGGTTGGTGCAAGGGACCTGAACATGTAACCTTGGGGTTATAAGGCTGCCTGCTAACCAACTGAGCTAACAGATAAGCCCCGCAAAGGTTGGACTTTAAAGCGGAGAATTTGGGAAAGGTTTCTGGAGAGAGCGATGTGTGGAGAGATGGGCTGGGAACCGTAGCTGAGGGCAAGGCACAGGCCAGCCGGGAACCGTAGCTGAGGGCAAGGCACAGGCCAGCCGCACTTTCCTGTCTCTCCTTGTAAGCCCCAAGCCGAGGCAAGCTGGATGAAGTGCCGCTGGGCAGGCCTGGCTCTCCGGGTCCCTCCACCACCTGACCCCGCGGGCTCTCGCCTCCTCCCTTGCAATCCCCATATCCCTTCCTCCACACCCACTCCTCCCGGCTCCCCCTCGATAATCTTCTGACATCCCTTCAAATCCAATTATCGAATTAATTGACGTGCGAACCGAGAGACAAACAGAAAGGGGCGGCTCAGATTTATCCTTAGGCCTCCGCAGGCCCCGGCCGGGCGAGATTTACTGGACCTCGAACACGAAGACAGTTCAACCCTTTGATTAATCATGTTTTTCTCCCGGCCCCATAATTTAGTTGCTCTTTTTTTCCTCCCTGCCTTTTTTTATCAGTGGAAACAGAGACGGAGTCCTCATCAACTTCAATTACAAATATTAAGCCCCCGGACAGCACTTTGACAGAGAGGCGGCCAGCCCCGCTCCGTCCCGCCCCTCTAAATCATCCTCGAATTAACATCACAATCAGCGGCTGGCGCGCATTCAGGTTTAAATGGTGGCATATTGTTCGCGGACGGTCTAGTTCAGCCCAGCAGGTTCGCGGCTCCGGGAGGCAGCCCCCGCCACTCCCCGCACCGTCCCCCTCCGGCCTCCGGGGAGGCTGTGACTCAGGAGCCGTGGGAGGGTCCGGGGACCTGTCTCCAGCAGGGGGGTTGCAAGCTGGGGTGCGTCGGGGTGGGGCGAGCGGGCTGGTGAGAAGGGTCGTGTGTGGAGGGCGAGTCAGGCGGAGGGAGAGGAACTGCAGATGCCGGGTGGCGGATAGGAGGGCAGGGGCTGGGGAGAGACTGGTGCGTTTGGTCGGGGGGATGGGTGTGGAAAAGGACGGCATTCATGCAAATTAGATGCAAATGAAGGCTCAGAAGCAGAGGGTTTGGGAATGTCACTACACAGACCTTTGGATTTGGGCTTCTGACCCCTCGCAGGGTCTGCGGGGCACTCTTGGGTCCTGGCTGAGTAGCTAGGAGGTAGGGAAATCTCTTGCTCTTTGAGTCATGCAGTATGAGGGGAGAATGTGGCGCAAGGTGTCTCCATTTCTCGAGCATATTAGAGAAAATTGGCCCTAAACTACAGCCACAAGGCTTGAAGAAAGGCTTCAGGAAGACCCAGGGTGACGTTGAAATACCCCTTGGGGATTTTTCGGATTATGAAGACCCTTGAAGTAGCCAGAATTCGCTGAAGGCTTTTTGGGGGGAAAAACCAAAACCCAAACCAAAAAACTATTTAGCTCTGACCCACTCAAGAGAAGGAGAAAAGGGATAGTCATTCCCCTGACGCCATCAATCCTTTAAGAATGAAGGAGCTCGGGAAAAAAATGTGTCAATCCTGAAGTCTAGGTTTCCAGATATTTTCATGTTAACCTGTCTCTTCAGTCTTGCTCGCATCAATCTCCAGGATCTGATTTCTGCCTAGCAACATCACAACCAATCAAGATGCAATTAAACCTGCCAGCTCAGCTCACCCTTATCTGGGATTGGCTGCTTGCAGTGTGTGCATCCCAAGTTTTCATTGGCTGATGGCCATCCGTATGGAAATGAGAATTACCCGGCACTCTTCAGGCCCTTCTCCGCTGTGCGGACCTGTGGCTTACTGCGCTGAAACGTGCAAGCTCAGAGCCGCAACTCCTAGGCTTGTTTCTTGCTCTTTCTCCTCTTCCCCCAGAGAGATCTCTTGAGCTTTTCCCTGTTTCTCTTTCCCTCTGCGCCCCTGCCTGGGTCCTGGTCTGAAAGAAATCTGACTAAATAACCAGAAATAATGTGGATTTGCATGTTTTGCATCTTGTTTGCATTCTCTCAGTTCAAGGTCAAGATTTTTCCCCTTGCCTCCAATGCCGCCACTGTTTCTGCCCCTTTCTCTCTTCCACGTACGTCCAAAGGGCGGCTTCTCCCTGTGTGGAGTGCCCCGTTTCCCAAATTGCTCCCTTCGGGCTCAGCTCTCCTAATTCCAGACTACCCCCTCCTTTCACTCAGGATCCAAGCATCACGCACAGCAATCTGGTTTAGGAGGGAGTTAGGGAGAGAACCACCACAACCTAACCCCCCCCAACCAAAAAAAACTCCATCCTCTCTCCCCATCCATTTTCTCCGAGGGAGCCGAGTTTGACAGCGAATTCATTCCGAGAGGGGAGGGTGATTTATTCTTCAAATATACCGACAAGTGCGGGCATGATGGAGCCCATTAAAATGTTGGGAGATTGTTTTTATGATTGAAGTCTGTATTACTCCAACCATAAAGAAAGAGAGCAAGGAGTCATTAGCATTTTCATGATGGTGTATTTCTGCTTGTCTCCGCGCCATCACTCATCTTTACTGCCCGTCCCTTTGCTCTCGCTCTGCTACAACGAGGAGAGACTGCAGCCTGAGTTGGGCTTGGGAGTGGGGGGAGGCGGGGGCCCGCCGCTCTGCCCTTCACGCCAGATCCTCACCCTCCCTGGGAGGCTGATCAGGGGTGAGAAGCCTGACACAGATGTGCCTCAGCTTCCTCCTGCCGCCTCCCCCTACCCCTGAATGGGGTCCTGCCCAAATGGTGCTTGGAGATCTGGGCAGGCTGGGGTTGGGGGAGGGGTGCACCCATTTCTTTCTTTGGCTCTTCCCTTCCTGACCTACACACCACGTAGAGCTCTCCAGAGCTATCCGCATAGAAGTAAATTCAGGAATTCCTGGCCGAGTGCCTTGGGCTGGAGACATCAGAGTAGTAGAGGACAAGAGGGAGATCCCAAATCCCTGAGTTTGAGGACTGTGTTGGCAGGTAGTTGGGAGCCTAGACATTTGGCTTCTGTCTCTGCCACTCCCTACAGGTTCTTTGGCCTTGCACTGGGATGAGTTGAAGCCTCCTATCTCCACTCCATTTCCCCAGCTCCTGCTCCCTCCTCATTTCTTAAATTCTTGATTATTTCTATTCAATCATTTACAACCAGATCCCAAGGAACAAATTCACACCCTCCATGAAAATAACAGAGATCAAAAATAATCATTACAAGGTGGGAGTTTGGAGAAAGTTGGCTATGGGTGAAACACTGCCTCCAGGTGCCCACGGATTGTCAGAGTCACCTGTCCTCACCCTTGTCTTCTAATAAAACTCAAAGAAACATTCACTCCAGGTTGGGCACAGCCCGTCTGCATATCCTGTTGCCCCAAAGCATGATAGTGCTTGAGTGAGGTTGGTTGGGTCAGAAGCTAGGTTATGGGATGATGGGGGAGAGGAGGTAGAAGTAGTGGTGGGGAGGTGGAAGTGTTAGCTAGGAAGATATTAATAACAATGATTAGTGGAACACTTTGCTGTTGGTCCAGTGCTTTCTCCTTGATGTCTCAAACAACCTGAGAGAGAGGTTTCATGACTTCCATTTCACAGATAAGGACACGAAGGCTCAGGATTGGAGGGTACCCAAGGTCACTTAGCTAGTAAATAAAAGTATCAAGATCTGAATCTGGACTGACTTCACTATCTGATACTGCCTGGGAGGAGTTCAGAGTCTCTAAAAAAGAAGCCAGGGTGACTGATTGCCCTCTATTCTTCATCTGCGTTCATGAGAAAGTGGGAAAAACTGTCTGGTAAGAGCTTAAAGATTTTGAGAGAAATTTTGCTAGGAATATTCATCCTTTGGTCATTGGGTCTGGGTTGTTGGATAGTGGTTAGTATTGCTGAGATTCACCCCTCTCTAATCATTTAGTGAACATTTATTGAGCACCTACTATGTGTCTTCTTTTGATTGATGACATTCTTCCTTTTCATACCCCTGCTCCTGGAAGGAGCTCAGGTCCTGGGCAGAGGTAGAAACTCAGGATCAAAGGGGGGTATGGAGAGCCCCCCCTCCCCATAGCCTGCCCAGTGCCCAGAGGCGGCTGTAGTGGCAGCTCCAGATTTACAGCTGCCCCGGCGCTGATGCCATAAAAGCAAACGATCCTTCTCTGTACTAATTTCTGTGTAATTAGATCTCTCCTGGCATGGAAAGTGGGGAGTGGGGGTGGCCAGGAGGGGAGGGTGCCAAGGACTTCTCACAGAGTTCTCCTTGGGAGGAGGGGCTGGGACACACAGGGTTTCACATGGGGTAGGTACAATGCGTGAATCTGAACACAATGTGACAGAGATGGGAAACGCAATACTGCACACAAGGAAGGCAAGGAGGCAAGGAGTCTTGATGTGTCAACACACCTGTGCCCATGATGTAGGATGGAGACAGACACACCTAGGGTCATGCACAAAGATCCTGAAGCCAGAAGAGTAACTCCTGGCTAGTGTTTGTATACACAGAAGGTATTGAAATCCTCAGAGGAGCTTCATACAGATTTCCCCATACCAAGCTGGATACCAAGACCCATCAGAGAGGCTTAAACAGCAAAGAATTCCTTCAGACCCATCCACATTCACATGTGCAAAACAATATTTACATACACATTTACTTGCATGAAAGCAGATAGACGCCTCTCTTAATCAAGTGCAAAAATTACAGTGACTGTGCTTAATAGGAACTCAACAAATGTTTGTTCCCTTCTCCCTCCCTCACTGCCCATCCACCTCTTAGAGGCAGGAAAGTAAAAGATAAAAAAACCTCTTTCCTTAAGTAAGGTTTTCTTTAAGTTACTTGAAGATGGATCCTCTGAAGCCAGAAAACAATGAGGATTGCAGAAGAAATCAAGAGAAACGTGAGGATGGTTAGAAAGGGAATGATCCTGGACGCTTGCCTTTTCTTGGGAAGAGTAAAGTCTCAGAGAAGAAAAGAACATGACTGTTATTATTACTACTCTCCCATTTCCACCCAATGGTTACAAACAATGGTTGTTGTGGGTATGGCAGTAATACCATTTGGAGCAACACTTCTACCGAGCTAAGTATTCACCATACACTTGAGTGTGTTTGTAGAGGGACCTCAGACAGCCTCTTATTCAATCTCCCTCTGCAGATGGCATCTCTTTCACAATAAGCCTGCCAGGGAGTCAGCCAGCTTCTGCTTCAATACTCCTGCTGAAATGGAGCTCTTTACTTCGTAAGCAGTCAGCCCCTGTCATTGGGTTAGAATATTCTTTGATGGAATTGAAATCCGTCTTTTAAATTTCAGAATATACTATTTCTAACTACCTGTCATATCGCCTTGATTTATTCTAATGTTTTAAGACCAGTTTAGTCTAAGCAATAATTGTCCCCCCCCCCCCACAATAGCAATAACAGTTAGATACCCATTTGAAAATCAGGAGATTTTGATCTCCACAGATGACTGTCATGTACTTATAATTCCTGATTAACCTGACTAATGAAAATGTATCACAATAAAGAAAGATTTGTCATGCCTTGTTATCACTTCATAAGGCCATCCTTCTAGATACCTGCCATAACATCAGGATATTTCTATCCCAATAAAACATGATCATGATGTGCTTGGCTAATAAAAAGGAAAAAAGCCATGTTATTAAAAATATGTTTAAAATGATTTGCATGAGTGTTGTAAATATAATCCACCACCATCATCATTGTCAACATCACCTCACTTTTTTGCCTTTTGAAATCCCTGCCCGACCTTGAGGGTGGAAGGTAGATAAAGGAAAAGGGAGGCAGAAAATTAGCATCTGTTAGATGCTTACTATTGTTAGGCACTGTACTGAACATTCACAATAACCCTCTGAAATAGATATTATTACACCTTTACAGGTGAGGAAATTGGGCTCAAAGAAGAGAAGTAACTTGCCTGAGGTCATACAGCTGTAACCAGAGGATCAGGATTTTAACCCATGTAAGTCTGATTCCAAAGTCTGCACTCTTTGTCTTATACCTGGACTGGTTAAACTTACTTTGACCCCAGCAGTGCCTCACTGAGTGGATTTATACTACTGACATGACACTGGTGAGGTGATATCCTGGGCTCAATGACCTCACCCTTCCTAGATACCCAGAGTCCCCAGAGGGAAGCCAGGAGTTCAGAGCCTGAACTTTGGTGCTGTTGAACTTGGTCACATTATTGTCTTCACCCAGGGTTGCCCACACATAATCATAGCAGTGCTACACACACTGTCACTGTTGTACAGTGACACACTCACATAAAACAGTGTCACATCGAACACAAACCCGCACTCATGCAGGCTGGCTGTAACTTCTCATCTCCCAGGCAGTGGTGTGCACAGCCAGCAGGGGTCGCCAGCATACCAGGAATTACTACATTCCAGGTCTGTCTCCTTCTGCCCCAACCAGAGGGAAATGTTCCTCCTCCTGTGCTCTTCTCCTAAGGTATCTTGCTAATCCCTCCCCTTCCTCCCTTCCCTTCCTACCCCCTAGATCCTGTGGGTTACTTACAGTGAGCTGGGTAGTGGCCCATTATGTAGTACCCTAAGCTGCTGAAGCCCAACCTAGACCAGGGACCAGGAATTCTGTCAGTCCTGCTTTAGGAATGGCCAGGGAGCTGGTCAGAATCCTGGAGTGCCCAACCTTCTGGTTCACCCTTGGCTGATTAGGACTCTTCCTCCTCTCAGTGCCTCCCAAGAACCTATCTCAGCATCCTCCACTACACTCTTTTTCTTGACCATTTTTTCTTGTCCCAACATTAACCGTCTGTCCCAGGCATCCAGGTCCTTTAGCTCTCTCATCTTGGGAGGGCCTAAGAATGAAGGAGGAGGCAAACCTCTCTGTGGCTAGTGGTTGTGGATGAGAAATCATGGTTTGGGGAATACAGGGGAGGGACACAGATACCCTCCCTCACAACAGAAAGAGGGGCCAGATGTCTGCTTTCTGCAGGAAAGGGGTCCAGACACCAGCTGCGGAGGCAGCTGTGGCTGCCTTCTAGGAGGGGCATCTCTCTGCTCTTTTCTGCTCCTCTCCCCTCCTCTTCTGTAGCAATAGTGCCCCAGCTTTTCCATCCCCCCCCATCTCTCTGCTTCCTCCTCCCCCGAACTCCTGGAGCCCAGTGATTGGCGGCTGCCTGCTGCAGGGCCGGCTAGGTTTATGGCTTTGCGGCAGCTGGGGAGAAAGCGAGGCCAGAGACAGAAAAATGGAAACCGACCAAGAAATTGAGAACGATGAAAGAGTAAAAAGAGGGAGACAGAAACAGAAGCAGAAAGACCCCCAAGAATAATTGAAACCAAGCCTCAAAATGATGAGAGGGACAGATTGAGGGAGAGTGAATACAAATAAAATTATAGAGATGCTGATAAAAGATGAAAAAAATTGTGATAGGGATGGGAGTAAAGAGGGAGAAAAGCACAGGCAGAAAAACATTTGGATAAGTCCTGAGAATAAGGATGTGCAGGGTTTTGGGGGGTCGGGAATTTCATGGGGGAGCATGAATTGCTCTCAGTAGATAGGGGGTGGAACAGACAGCTGACTCCCAGAAATTATTCTGTGATACAGAAAAGGCTGGAGGATTTTGCAGCTAATCCCAGTTCTTCCTATACCTGTGCTGTTATTCGCTCATGCCAGCCTCTTCCATGTCCACACCTTTCTGGAGTTTTAATGTACTGCAGAAATGTCCTCCTTAAAGACAACCAGTGATCTGGTGTGAAAAGGATCTTGTTCCATGTCGCATGAAATGAATGGGAAAACCAAGATCTGAGATTTGCGAGGGATTTAAATATTAGAACTACCCTTTGTTGAGCATGAATTACCTGCAAGGTTGTTAGCTTTCTGTCATGGCATCTCAATTGGCACATACTGTGCTTATGTCATAGTTATTTCTCTATATGTCTTTTTGCTAATATATAAACTCCTTAACAACAAGATCTGTGTCTGCCTTTCTTTGTGGCTCCCATAGTGCCTTGTTCTTGTTTATTGAGTGAACCAATGAATAGCCCCTGGAGATGTTTAAGCAGAGGTTGGATGACTACCAATGAGGGATGTGGTCCAGGCAATGTCTGCACTGAATGAGAAGCTGGCAATATATCTGTAACAGCCCTTTTGGTTTTGAGAGGCTATGAGTCCATATATACAAACCTGACTTTATTCTGTTTCTTTCTCTGCTTCTCCAAATATGCACGGATAAGAGGCAAAGTGGGATCCAAAATTACAAAGAACCTACTGTGTGCCAGGCTCTGTGCAAGGCATTTTGCACATCAGATTTCATTTAATCGTCATGATAACTTTTCCAGGTGAGTGTTATCCATATTTTGCAGATGAGGGCTCAGAGTGATGAAGTGTTTTGTTCCAAGACGCATGATTAGGAAATGTGACAAACCAGAGCTATGGGGCTTTAAAGCCTAGGTGATTTCCATGACACCATGTTTCTACCAGTTTGGGAGATTTCCATAGTCTCAGAAAGCAGGAAAGGCAAAGAGGGAGTTGAGAAATGGAGGAAACAGGGAGAAGCATGGTTTCTAAATTCAGGGTTGGGAGAAAGATTTTGTACTCTAAGCTGGGGAAAAATCCACTTTTGTTAGAACAGGTTATCTCTGTTCTCACCTGAGTAAAAATAGATCTGGGGAAAGAAGAAATATGAGTGACCAGTACAGGGGAACCATGGAGACGGGGTATTGAGGACTGAAATCTTTGGCCTTAGATTATGAGTTTGGGAGTATGGGATATAGAGGTAAATCAAGAATGTAGTCTCGGGGGGCTGGCCAGTTAGCTCACTTGGGAAAGTGTGGTGCTGGTAACACCAAGGTCATGGGTTTGGACCCCCATACCAGTCAGCCACCTGCTCCCGCAAAAAAGAATGCAGTCTTGGGAATTCCAGACATTTGTCTTCCTGCTAGGAGGGATATTGGGAGTTTGGGATGATTAAAGAACGTGGAGTCTAGGCATGTCCAGGATGTGAGGGTCCTGTTCTTTGGTAGGGCTTAGGTCAATGTTGTGCAGTAGAAATTTAATATAAATCACATATGTAATTTAAAATTTTCTAGTAGCTACATTTAAAAAAGTAAAGTAACTGATTGGTTAGCTGTGGAGTCTAGGCATGTCCAGGATGTGAGGGTCCTGTTCTTTGGTAGGGCTTAGGTCAATGTTGTGCAGTAGAAATTTAATATAAATCACGTATGTAATTTAAAATTTTCTAGTAGCTACATTTAAAAAAGTAAAGTAACTGATTGGTTAGCTCAGTTGGTTGCAGTGCAGCCTTGTAACACCAAGGCCAAGATTTCGGTTCCCTGGACCAGCCAGCCTCCAAAAAACAAAAAATAAAAAAGTAAAAAGAATAAGGTGAAACTAATTTTAGTAATATATTTTATTTAATCCAATATATCCATAATATTGTCATTTCAACCTGCAATTAATATAAGATTATTGAGATATGTTAATTATTATTATTTTTGTACTAAGTCTTTGAAATCTGTTATGTAATTTACCCTTACAACATCTGTTTGGACTAGTCGCATTTCTAGTGTTCAATAGTGTGGCTGGTGGCTGCCCTAGTGGACAGCACAGGTTTACGCTTTATGAGTAAATTACTTTAGAGTGTGCCCTTACACCTGGCTAGCCAGGGGCAACAGGATCTTTGATGATGGAGTCCCAGACATCTCAGTTTCTTGGTTTAAGAACTCTTGTTTTTATGTGAGTGTGATGACATATTCCCAATTCTGGCAGATCAGAAGAATTGTGTATCAATTGCAGGCTCTGTGAAGTCCAGTTGTGCAGTAACTTCCTCCTCTAACACTCTCCTCAGCTCCTCTTGATGAACCACCAGTGACCTCCTGGCTACTAGTCTGGTGGTTTCCAGGAGTCATTTTCCTGGCATCTCTGCTACTTCTGCCGCTGCAGCTTCCCTCCTTGACTCATCTCTTCTGAGTTGCTTTCTACCTACCTCTCTGACCAGTGCTTCTCAGTCTTCTCCATGACTCTGCATTCTCCATGCTTCTCCTTCATGTTGATGTTCTGGTTTCTGCCCTTGACCCTCTTACCCTCTCACTCTTCATGTGAGGACACCTGGGTAATCTTTCTTCACACTCATCACCTTCACTTTCAGGGATCTTAAATCTCTACCTCCAGCTTCAAACTCTTTTGATCTCTGGACTTAAATATTTTTCCAATTGCCTACTGGACCTCTCTCTCCTTCAGAAGATCCCAAGGACATTGGGAATCCCACAAGGTGAAATTGTACTGACCGTCTTTTCCCTCAAATGTATTTTTCCATTTGTGTTACTTATTTAGTGAATGGCATCATCAGTTATCTGGTCATTGAAACCTGAGACCTGGGATCAACTTGACTCCTTCTGTTCACTTTCCATATCTAATTACCACCAAGTCCCATTAATTATACGACCTAAATAATTCTGCCTCTTTTCCTCTCGACACTGCCTAAGTTTGGTGCTCACCATTTTGGCCTGGGTTATTGCAGTAGGTTCCTAACTGGTTTCTGTGGACTTTCATGATCTGGCAATGGCTTGTAAGCTCCATGAGGGTAGACATTCCTGTCTGTTTTGTTCCTGCTGTTTCCCCAGTGCCTAGAACAGCATCTGGCACATAGTGGGCACTCAATATTTGTTGAGTGAATGTATGAGTAACATATGTCAGTAGTCCACCTTTCCAGCCTCACTTCCCATATTGTGTATGATCCTCACTCAGCAGCCCTACCTGAGTGTTTAGACTTCTGAGCAAGCTATGTCTTTGTACATTTTGTTCCTGCTACCTGCTCGTGCTTGACTCACATCTACTCATTCTTTAAGACTCAGCCCCACATAGTCACCCATGGAAAGCTTTGTCTCTTCCCCAGTCATGGTTAAGTACCCCTCCTGAGTGGTCCCCTAGCATGCTGTGCATACCTCTGAAGTAGTGTTTATCTTGCTTCCTTGTATTTGGTGATTTACATTGACTATGAGCTTTTTGAGGGCTGGGTTTTTGACTATTCCATCTCTGTTCTCCAGCACCTGACCTGTAAAGAGCACTCCATAAACCTTCTTGAATTAACAGAAACATCTCTATCCCAACTGACATCACATTCTGTTCTTTCAGGCCACACATGGCATGTCAATGATATTGGTAGCGTTTGATTATTCAAGGCTGGTTAGTGAATCCAACGATGTTCACTTTATTATTCCTTATATATATTATTGTTTTGTATGTATGAAATATTTTATTAAAATAATTAAAAAATTATTTTTGGAGGACTGGACCTATGCGCCAGTCTCTGTACTGGGTATTGGGGACACAGAGATTGACAAACACAGAACCTACCCTCAAGTTGCTTATAATCTAGTGAGAAGAAAAACTTGTAAACATGATGTAGCATGTTTTTACAAAGTGCTATTTGTGGTATCTTGGAACATAACTGAGGGAAGTCAAGTGAGGGTTCATGGAGGAGGTGTTTTCTGAACTGAGAGGAAAGCATGTGCTCAGAGGCATGCCAAAGTGCATATTTCTTGGAACGGTCCCATTATACTGGAGTTGCTTAGGGTAGGATGGGAAATGGAGAGGCAAGTTGTGACCAGATGGTAAGACCCTGACTGGCACACTAGGTGATCTGCACTTCATGTTCTGCCTGTAACAGCCATTGAGGTCCTATAAATGGGGAGTGATGTGTTTGGATTCATTCTTCTGCCACCACATATGGACACATGAGTTCTTATTTGCTACTACTTGGTCTTTGTCCCTTTCACACTAGGTTGTCAAGCCCATTCAGGTCTGCTGAGAAGCAGGGAGGGAAAGAGATAGTCCTTTACAGAAAAGAAATAAATAGAAAGGCTGAGTTGCCAAATACCACACTGTGGGTAGGAGACAGAACTAGAATTGGAACACAGCTGTCTTCCCTCCCTGCCCATGCAATTACACTTCCCTGAGCTCCATCTGTGTCAGGGGCCGTGCCTTGGATACTGGGGTAGGTAGGTAAATCATGAGTAAGGAGGAGAAATGGCTCCAGACTTCTGCAGAACTCCCATTGTGAAAGTGTAGATTTCACACCAGAAAGACAAAGGGCAGAGAAAGGAGCAGCTGGAAACTCTAGATATATGTGTTGAGGGGTCTGGTGAGGAACTGGAAGGGCTTCATGGAGGCAGGGATATGGAGCAGGCTTGGACTGTGAAGCAGAATAGGGCTGGGGAGAAAAGGAGGAGGTGAGAAGGACACATGTAAAGTACTGGAGGTGAGAAAGAACAAAACCTGCACTGCAGTCCTCATAAGAGCTTTTAGCCCGACAGCTTCTGTGTCAGTTGGCCTGTGCAGGTAGCCATGTGGCTCCTGTGGGAGTGTGTGAGGTTTGGCAGGGGCTTTGGGATGGGAGCAGAGGGCCTGTGTCCCTGTTTCAGTCTCCCTTCCTTCCTCCTCTTTTACACTAGGGGGCGGCCTGTGCAGGTAGCCATGTGGCTCCTGTGGGAGTGTGTGAGGTTTGGCAGGGGCTTTGGGATGGAAGCAGAGGGCCTGTGTCCCTGTTTCAGTCTCCCTTCCTTCCTCCTCTTTTACACTAGGGGGCCGCCTTTCTGGAAGCAGGATGTGTGGGTCCCAGATTCTTCCCTCCCCAACCTCCCCCAGACATAAATCACAAGTGATTTCATTAAATGCACCTCCTGCTGGGGATGTTGGCTCATAATTCCTCTCTGATTAACCCCCACTACCCCGGCAAGTTTATAGGCCAAGAGAGGGAGGGGGAGAGGAGGAGGGTAAAAAGAAGGATGGGGGGAATCCCAGGCGGGTGATGGATGCCTCTGTCAGCCCAGCTCGTATTTATTAATAGTCTTAATACGGGAAGCAATAAAGGAAGAGAGGGATTCTATTAATTAAATCATTGTTATAATTAACTTTCATTAAAGGAGGATCAATAAAGAGGGGTTGAGATGGAGAAAGGAGAGATCCATTATCTCTAATTTCCTTGGAAGGGATTCAGGGAATGAGATGGGGTTGCTAGGAGACAGAGACTGAGGGAAGAAGGATGTAAGATGTCATCCAGGTGGGGCTGGAAGTGGGGGTGGACAGAGGGTTTCAGGTGGATGGAAAGAGAGAATGGTGGGGTGGTCTACCCAGGGGCCCCGAAGGGAATGGAAAGTGGCTGATAGGGAGCTACTGGGATGGAGAAAAAACGGGCTGTATGCATGTGCTCGTGCAGGGCATTGCTGAGAGCCTTGGTGAGCATGCAGTTCTTTAATAAATGCTTTACGATGCTCTGTGTGTGTGTGTCTAGCCTGTGAAGCTGGTTAGAGTGGATGGATGTGAAGTCAGAGTGTGCATACCGGTGTGCGAAGATGGTAATAAGGAGAGAGGGAGGTAGGGATGGGGAAAATAGAAAAAGTCTTCAGAAATATAGCGCTTACAGCTTTTTTTACTAAGTGGATGCTCAAAGGGGTTCTTGACAGGAGTAGTGCCTGCCCTTTGGCCCAAAGTACAGTGATGGCTGCTATGCAGGGAGAAGGTCTGAGCAGTGGAGACCTCGCCCCACTCTTCACACATGCACCCATGGGTAGAGCTGATGTAGACCCATGGGTTTGCTCCTCCCCCACTGCAGTATTCTTCAAGCCAGGCCTCCCAGTGGAGACAAAGGTTTGTCCTCCTCCTCTTCCCATGGGTGGCCAGCACACCAGAGGTACAATGGGAAATAACTGCCCAGCACCCTCCCCCACGAGGCAGAGATGAATCTCCTCCCTCCCTCTCCCCTCCTCCAAGGTTGAAAAGGGTCTGGACCCTCTTTGCCCCAGTCAACCTCATAAGAACACATTTTATGACAGCAGTTATACATATCATATAAATATATTTGTCCAAACTACAGATAGGAGGACATGGAGGGGGGAAGCTCTTATTGCTGTGGGAGGAAACTGGAGAGGAAGGGGGGGCTGGGAAATGGAGATACCTGGGACTACTTGTCCCCCCATCCCTCACAGAAGGCACAAATACATTATTTCTTTCCATGTGAGGATACGGGGTGTGTGTGTGTGTGTGTGTGTGTGCGCGTGCGTGCGTCTGCGCATGCATGCATGTGTTTACAGGGAGGGGCAGGAGACAGAGTACAGGAATCCTCAAAAATACAAATACCTCCAAACTTATCTAAGGCTATGGACAAGGCTGGAGTGGCGTGCAGAAGGCAATGGGGGAACAGAAAGGGGAAGCATTGAAGCTGAGAACTGAACAAGATCTGAAGAGGTCCTGATGTCCATGCTGCTGCCTCCATGCAGGCCCCAGAGAAAACTAAGGTAAGCAAACATAAACTTCAAACGGGAGAGGGGGGTGCCCCAGGAATTGGCTTTGGGGCATCAGAGAGGGGAGTGTGGGTGTGAGTGTGTGAGACTGTGTGAGTATCAGAAGCAATGAGGGCTGGGAGTGGATGATTCTATTCTTACAGGGGAAGGCTGCCTCTATCTCTGTTCCTCCAAAACTGCTTTTAGGGAGTAAATTCAGCCACTGCTTCCAAGAAGGAACCCTGCCTGGGACAAAACAGCCAGGTAGGAGAGGATGAAGTCAGAAAGCTTGGGATGAAAATGGGGCACACAGGAGCGGTTCTTAGGGAACAGAATATCATGGAACCCAGTGTGGTAGAAAACAGGTATGAGACCTAAGTGTGCGTCTGTGCATGAGTGTGTGTGTGTGTAGGAGCGGTTCTTAGGGAACAGAATATCATGGAACCCAGTGTGGTAGAAAACAGGTATGAGATCTAAGTGTGCGTCTGTGCATGAGTGTGTGTGTGTGTGTGTGTGTGTATTTGTGCATGTACTAGGGAGGGGTGAGATCACTCAAAGGTGAAGGGGTCCTGGGTGCTGAAAAAGAAGTGTCCATCCATATGATCCTCCAGGGCATCCTTGTCACTCTCAACAGGGAAGCGTTCCTTACAGATAGGACACTCCTTCCATGGGGGGGTTGCAGGACCCCCAGTGTTGGCCTCTGACAGGGGGCCCACTGCAAAGCCACTAAAGAGAGACAGAGGGGAAAAGGAGACGGTCAATGTGTTCCATTGCCTTCTTGACTTGTGGGCCTCAGGGAGCGGGACCCACGTACCTGAGTTCCCAGATTATCCTGTTCCAAATGCAGCTTTGTGGTAATTCCCTCTCCCAATCTCTCCTATGGCACCTTTCTCCCCACAATACTGGAAACCTTAGTTTTCCAGTTCCCCCTGTCCTCTCTTCTTTAGTCCCTGCTGGTCTCTGTAGTGCAGAGCCCAGCCCCCAACCTCCTGCTCTCCTGACTCCATCTCCGTTTGCTGCCTAATGAGGCTAAAAATGAGTCTGACATCGTCCTTCATCTTCCTGCTCCAGCTGAGAAGGATGACAGCATCACCCCCTCCCCATCCTGAGCCCATCTCACATCCAGGCAAAGCTGGGGGCTTGATGATAAAATCTCTCTTCCCTGTGCCCTGACTTCTCGCCCCAAGGAAGAAAAGAGAAGGCAGAAGGGCAATCTGATACCCGAATCCCTCACCCTGTAGGTTCCCGTCCCAAAGGGTTCCCTGGAAAGTCAGGGAAGAGAGACAGCATCTCAGGCATAGCTAGATGGATGCTGGATCCCAGTCTTCTCTCTGCTCCTATTCCTGGGGGCTTGGCTACCTCCCTTCCTCCCCTGAGGAGCCTAGGTACCTACCTGGTAGTTAGGGAAGGGGTAGGGGCAGGAGAGAGGGAATGCAGAGCAATTTGGGCTCCATGGAAGATGGTGCTAGAACAACACAAAAGCCAGTTAAAGGCAGGGCCTCTGAGTGCACTGATAAGATGGGGGAGGGACTACCTGAAGGCACCTGGGATTTGGAGTCGTGGGTAATTTTCTGTGTCAACCACACTGTATCTCCCTTTCTTGGCTGAGACCAAGAAGGGAGAGGTTGGGGGCAGGGCATGGTGACTGTTCCACCTGGATGCCCTTTTCCACTGACTTCTTCCCACCTCCCTCCTCTCCTCCCCAATTGCACTCACCTGGCCATGTCATAGAAGGCATTGCCCAGTTCAGGAAGCAACAGGTTGGCCTCCTCACCCCCACTCTGCACAGCTGCCATCAGGACTGACTTCTCATCTTCAGCTTCCTGGGCACCAAAGAGACAGGGATGGGTTTTGGGGTGGTGTCCCAAGACAAGGGAGCAGCACACTGGGACAGGTAAAGGAAGAGCAGCCAAGGCTGGGACAGTGAACAGAGGGGCTGCAGGAAGAGTGAGGCAGGAGAGGTGTTTGATGGGGGCTGGTGGATAAAAAGAGAAGGAATGTAGGGGATCAGGTGCTGGAAGCAATGAGGCTACTGGGTTGGATTGGGTTTTGGAGTTGTATCTGTTGGTGGCCTTGAAGAAAGGCTGGGCCTACCTCCCTCCCCCAGGAAAAGAAGAGAGCCCTGCATGGCTAAGAGTTCCTGCTCTGGAGGCTGGGACACTTGGGTTTGGCTCTACCCCCTCCTTACTGCTTCTGCTCCGGCTCCTCTCATTGCTCACCGAGTCAGAGCTACTGTCCTCAGCTGTCCCTGACATGTGGGGAGCAATGGGAGCTGGCTGGCTGATGACGACGAGGGGAGAAGCCTCTCGGGGCCCAGAAGGAGAGGAACCTGGATCTCCACGCTCACACAGGCCATAGGGTGGGAGTCTCATGTCTTCTGGGGACTCATCCTCTGAGTCTGTCAGTGCCGCTGGGCAGCCTGTAGGTTAAGATGTGTTGTTAGAGGGTTGGGTCAGCTCTGTCTCCTCTGGATGAGGAATACAGTTAAAATAAACAGGGGCCACGGTCTGGGAAGGAAAAAGGCAGGACACAGAGAAGGAAGAGGCAGCTCTTAGAGGGGTCACATGGAGCTTTCCTCAACAGGGGCGAGTGGGAAAGAGGCATCACAAGATTGGGGGTGTACAGACTCAGCCCTGCAGCAGTATCCTCATCCTCTGTGGCAGCGTCCTCATTCCACTTCTCATCTGCCACCTTCTCCAGGCGGGCCTCCAGTTTTCTCATGTACTCTAGTAGTTCCTGGAAGTGGGGAGGAAAGAGGCAGGTGCTAGAGGTGGGGAGATGCCAACACTGCTGGCCTACAGAGTCTTTCCTTGCATTCAGGATGAACTCTTGGCTTCTCAGGATCAGATGCCTTCACCAAAGGGTGGGACAACTTAAAGTAGACCCCTTCCCCCAGGAGCCCTCCATTACCCCTTACATCCCATCCCTCTCTTCCCCTAGCAGTCTCCTCCTGTCAGCTAATAAGAGTAGCCATGGTCCCATTTTTAGCTTCTGGGTTCTCTTAGAGATACCAATTTCTAAACTAAGAGACAAAAAGAAGATACAAAGTTTCTAGCCCTCAAGTCCTCAACTCTGACATCCAGGGGCCTGAGTTATGGGTTCTCACCTGCTTCTCCTGCTGCAACTGCTCCTTTTCCTTCTGCAGCACACGCAGGGCTGACCGCAGCTCTGTCAGCTCTCGCTTACTCTCTGACAACTGCACCTTAGGGAAAGGGTCAGATGGAATCTGGAGCCTGGAATGTACCTCTAAGAACCTGGGCTCTGGGACTTGGACCAACAATCTAGAACCAGGTCTTCTTAGGCCTTTGCTCCTCTCCTGCCCTGACACACACAGGAGAACCCCCAACACTCTTCCTCCATCAGTCCCTTATTGTGGCCACGGAGACTCAGTCATCTGAGTCCTACTTTCTGCCTCTAGAGTGTGAACCTGGATGATACCCTTTAGGCTGGGGTGCAGAGGCCTTCATCATACCAAGGTGGCACTCTGTAGTTCTCCTAAGTCACTCCTACTAGGCCCAGATGTGTGCCCTGAGAGCAGAAAGGGACATTGCACATTTCAAACCAATGAGGGCTAGGAGGAGTGCAAGTGAGATACTACCCAACACAGATGTGGGCACCTAGAACTTCTCAGCCCACATCCAGCACAGAGAGAGAAGGGGCACTGATGCTTCAGGAGGCCATAGAACAGGACCTGTGGTGGCCGGGTGCCTCACCAGGCTAGAATCCTTTTCCCGGGCCAGTTCAGTCTTGAACACTTGGTTCTGGGTCCTCTCCTCCTGAACTGCCTTCTCCAGTCTAAGTATCTCCGCACTCAGCTTCAGGATCTTATCTTTCTCAGCCTGGGAGATGGCCAAAAAAGAAAAATGGGAGAATGACGGTGAAAGAAAAGGAATGCCACTGGCAACAGTGCCTCCTCCTGAACTGCCTTCTCCAGTCTAAGTATCTCCGCACTCAGCTTCAGGATCTTATCTTTTTCAGCCTGGGAGATGGTCAAAAAAGAAAAATGGGAGAATGACGGTGAAAGAAAAGGAATGCCACTGGCAACAGTGCAATCTCTTACCGTGTCCCTTCCATTATTTAACTGAATTGTTTTTGGAGCAATTTCCCCTTCTTGCCTTCCTCATTTTCTATACCCCTCTGAATGAAGGATTGCACATGACAGCAAGGTACTGCACTGATCAGGAATGGGCATTATGGTAGGGCCTGGTGCCTAGGGTGGTAAATGTTTCTGTACCAAGGATGGTAATTAAAGAAGGTAATGTGGCAATCAGGATTAGGATACCCTGGTTAGGTATGGGTCATGCCTGGAAAGTAAAGTATACCTCCCTCAAAGCCCATTCCCACTCCTAAATCCTCTAAGGTTCTCAACCCCTCTTCTCTTCCCAGAGGGTCTGACCACATGTAGGAGTCCCCATGGAGGTGGGGGCAGTGGCCTTGAGACTGCCAGGTCCCCCTATCCCTCTACCTCCACACTCTGCAGCAGCCCTGCCCGCTCTTTGCTCCACTGGCATTTTTCCTCCTTCAAGTGCAGACTGAGCTCAGCCAGCCTGCCATTGACTTCAGCCACTTCCAAGCGGCTGCGATGTAGCTCAGCTATGGTACGGTCCCTGGCTCCTGCTGTGCTGGCCAACTCCTCCCCAAGGAGGGCGGCTTTCTGTTGGCTTGAGGCCGCAAGCTCCTGGGTTCCTCGAAGCTGCTCCTTCAGGGGCTCCAGCTCAGCCTCAGAAGAAAGGAGATGGAGATCAGGGTTCCCAGAGAATAAACTGTGAACCAGGGAGGTAACTAGGCTCCCCACACCCACACTGCATTAAGACTCAGGATTGTGTTGTTAGTCTTTAGGCATGTCTTTCCCCCTTTTCTCTGGCCACCCAGACTTCAACAACCAGCCCTTGGAGCTTTCACTGCTTCCTGTTGCCTGGGGGCCTTCACTCACCACCCGCTGCTGCGCCTGACCTAGGGTGTCCTTCATCTGGGCCACCTTGTCCTTCAGTCGCTGGGCCTGAGCACACTGCTCTTCTTGCCGGCCCTTGGCCTCCTGCAGCTCTAAATTTAAACGATAGTTCTCCTGTTGTGCCATTTGGAGCTCAGCCTGATGGAAGTGGAAAGTAGGTAAGGAAAAGGGTGTGTGTATTGGGGTGGCCAGGGAAATGAACCATTGTGATGAGACAGGTCAAGGTACCACTCTTCAGATTAACACAAACTGAAGTATTCAGCTCTTGCTAGCCTTTCCTGGGTTCTCAGCTCAAAGGGACTCATCCTGAACATCCAGTCTCCAGCATCACAGCCTGGGGTCTTACATGTAGGTATCCCATTTCCCATTTTTGTTTCTCCACTCTTCCTCTTTTACCAAAATGCAATCTGGATGTCCCATAGGCCCCTCAAACTCAGGATATTCTACCTTCCACCCCACCCAGTCTTTTCCACTCTCATTTCTGTCCATAGTACTAACCACTTCCCAGGTCACTTCAGACTGGATACTTTGGTGCCATGTCTGGCTCTGTTCTCTCCTGAGTGGCCCGCAGAAAATCCTATTGCTTCTTAATCCTCCATGTTGGCCACAGCCATTTCCTCTGTTCTGTTATAGCCACAACGTTAACTCAGGCTCTGGTCATTTCTTTCTCGGACTACTGAATAACTTCATGACTAGTTCACTTTCCACAAGGCAATCAGATTAATTTTTAAGGATGGTTCTGATTCCTTAAGGACAGTTCTTTTTTTTTTTTAAAGATGACTGGTAAGGGGATCTTAACACTTGACTTGGTGTTGTCAGCACCACGCTCTCCCAAGTGAGCCAACTGGCCATCCCTATATAGGGATCCGAACCCGTGGCCTTGATGTTATCGGCACCACACTCTCCCAAGTGAGCCAAGGGCTGGCCCTTAAGGACAGTTCTTTAAGTACATGTCATCCCTACTTTAAAATCATCCATGCCTCTCACTGCTTACAGAATAAACACTAAAGTCAAGATCCTCCGCAATTTGACCTGGGCCTCATCTCAAGCTCTTCACCCACACATTCAGCTTCCCTGACTCTCTTCTGGCCTCTAAGCCTTTGCTTATGTCTTTCTCTATTCCTACAATGACCTCCCTCTCAACTGTATCTACTCAAATTCTACCCATTCTGATTGCCAAGCAAAGAGTTTTAAAAACATCTTCCACAGAAGCCCAGGTTCTGAGGAAGAGATTTAGGGGTTCTGCAAATATTTGAACTTCTTCTAAATTATTAAAAATTATATTGAAAGACAACACACAAACTCACAAGTTAACACATTAGAGATCACCAATCCATCGACATGTGTTTCCAGGTAAATTCATTTTTGTGCAAACTTCACAATAAGGTTTCTATTGTATTTTCTATTGAAGAGTAAACTGAGATTGCAAGATGGACAGTTTAAAAACTGCTATCATTTGCACCTACTTGTGTGTGACCAAAAGTGTTCTCAATATTGTACAACCAAAGCAAAATACAGAAATACATTAGCCACTGGGGCTGGCAGAATAGTCATCCATACCCTGTAATTTCAAAGTTTGGTATCCATCAAAATTACCTTATAAATAAATGTCATACATTTGAATTTACAAAAATTAATTTATAGTTGTAAAATAATTGCTTTTTTGCCTGCCAGCCACACACACACACACACACACACACACACACACACACGCACATTTTATTTATTCAGTGAGGTTCCACATAAGATGTAAAACTTCACTGGTGTGTGGGAGGAAAGAGTTCTCCTGCTAAAAATGTTTGAAAGTACTAGGCTAGTTCATGCCCCCTTTTAAAAAGCCTTTCTAATGTCTTTAACAAGATGTGCTCTCATGGACCTCTCTGGAACCCCATAATACTTTATTGGATTTGTCAGTTATTATATCCTACTTTGACTAATACTGATTTGGGTACATGTCTTATGTTCCCTAGTAGAGTGCCCACAATGTCTTCTTTACATTTTTATCCCCTTTGGTGTCCAGCATTCAGAGGGGACTAATAAACACTGGCTGAACAACTGAGAAAGCAAACCAACTCTGAGCCTCTTACCTCACTTTGTTCCTTGTCTGCTTGTACTTCCTTCAGTTGCCCAAGGAGCTTCTCCTGTTCTCGAGTCAGGGCCTTCACTGCGTCTCTGACCCTTTGAGTTGGGGGGTGACATGTCAGATAATCTGGTCACGCAGAGAAGAAATGAAGCACTTGGACCTCTTGTCATGTGCTCTTCTAGGCCCAGACCTTCACTTTACTCTGGGATGCTTAAGTCCCCAAACCAGATGATCTAGTTCTAAGCCCCAAGAACCCAAGATCTCTGGTTCTAGAGCACAATCTAGAAATAAACAGTGCAGAAGTTGGCAGACTTTTTCTGTAAAGGGCCTGACAGTAAATATTTTAGGCTTTACAGGCCATGTGGTCTCTGTGGTCTCTGTGGCAACTACTCAACTCTGCCACTTCAATGCAGAAGCAGCTGTAGACAATGTGTAAATGAATGAGGGGTGTTCCAATAAAACTTTGTTTATGAACACTGAGATTTGAATTTCGTATAATTTTCTTTTTTTTTTTTCCTTTTTGTCTTTTTTTCGTGACCGGTAACGGGATTGCAACCCTCGGTGTCACACCCGCACCGCGCTCAACCAGTGAGCAGACCGGTCTCTATATGGGATCTGACCCCTCAGCAGGAGCGCCGCCGCGCTCCCAAGTGCCGCACTCTACCGAGTGCGCCACCGGGCCAGCCCAATTTCATATAATTTTCAAGACACAAAATACTATTCTTCTTTTGCCAAGATTCTATGATTTATACATTCTTTTGAGGGAGAAATTCTATAATGTTTCTGAAACACCAGTTTTAACCCTTCTTAATGGTGAGAATAGAGTCTTATCTTTTCTTGTGGTAAAATTTGAAGTCCATTCTCTCTTATCCTGTGCTGACTGTTCTATCCATTCTCTTCTTCCAAATCCTCCACTCTTTTTTTTTTTTTTTGTCTTTTGTCTTTTGTCTTTTTCCGTGTCCGGCAACGGATCGCAACCCTCAGTGTTGCCCCCGTACCAGACCGGGGACCGGCAACGGGACCGCAACCCTCGGTGTTGCTCCCGCGCCTCGCTCAGCCAGTGAGTGGGAACCGGTCTGTATGTGGGATCCGAACCCTCGGGCGGGAGCGCCGCCGCACTTCCCAAGCGGCGCACTATCCAGTGCGCCACCGGGCCGGCCCGAAATCCTCCACTCTTACCTCTTGCTTAGCTTTTGATGCACAATAAATGGTAACTATGATTATTTCTGAAGGTGAGGAATACAGGATAGTGTTAGAAAAGATGTAAGAGAGCTAGACAGAAAAAGCTATCCCCAGTAATTGAAATACTCTGAGTGAGAAACCATGTGAGACAGAGAGCAGGTTTGAGCCTGAAACAGGAGGCTGGAGTGCGGGGGTCACGGGGAATCAAGGGAAGTAATGGGGCTAGAGGAGGTCCCCTCACCTGTCCAGCTCCACCTCCTTTGTCAGCACTTTCTCACTGATGATCTGGATGTCATCCTCCAGCTCCAGGATGCGTGCCACATGGTCTCCCTGTTGCCGGCTCAGGATGTCCCTCTCTTCTGTGAGCTCCCCATGGGACCGGGAAATCCCCTAGAGTTAAGGTTTCCCCAGAAGAAGAGGGAAGTTGAGACTCATCTCTCAAATGGTAGAACAAAGGCTTAAGAGCACAGAGTTTGGCAGCTCCCACCCTCCCATCCCATCGCCTTCCTTGAAAAAGGAATGGTAAGGAAACATTCCCTTACTTGTGAACATAGTCACCTGCACCTTACCCTAGCATTCCTATGTTCAAAGAATTGAGTCTCATTACCAATTTGGGACATGTCTCTTGTCATATCAATTCAATCCCACCTGCTACCCCTTAAACCTATTTCCCTGGTACCAGAAACCATCTTAGAAGGCCACTAACATCTCTCCTTTACTCTCTTCACTAGGTTCAGATTTTGGACACTGGGTGAGCAGCCAGACCACATCCCCTACCTGGCCCAACTCCCACCTTGAACTGCTCTGTCAGCTCCGCGTGCTCCTGCCTGGCGGTTGCCAGAGCTGTCTCGAGCTCCTGCACTCGGCTCCTCAGCTCTGTTACCTGCCCCTCCAGCTGCAGCTTCAGCTGCATCAGATCATTCCGTTCCTGCTGGCTCTCATCCAGCTGGTTCTACAGGGACAGGGCAAGAAGGGGGTGTGCTTGTGAAGCACCCACTCTAAGGTCCCATCCCCATCACTCTTCAGATGCCTTTGGGCTTGGGAAGTACATCAGTATGGGCAGTAAAGAGGTGAATCAGGGGATGCTTGGTGTGCTGCTGAATCCTGCCCACCACCCAGTCAGACACACCAGCTCACAGTACTCTAACTGCCCAGCCCCCTCCTACCTTTTTCCACCCTAGGCTGGCCCCCTCCTCACCTAGCAACTGCAGGAATCCCTCATCTGGAACAAGTATTTCTCAATGGACACAGATAAAAGGGATGGCTCCCCTAATTTTACCCTATCTGTTCTGGAGCTGGGTAGACTTGGCTTCAAATCCCCAATACAATTTTTACTATGTATGTGACCTTGAACAAGTTATTTAAGGTCTGAGTCTCTGTGTCCTCATTTGTAAAATGATCCTTTAGTCTGGGTTGTTGTAAAGTTTAAATGAGAATAATGAATGTGAAAACAGAGCACAAAGTAGGAGCTCCCACAAAGCATCTGTTTCCTATTGTGTTGATTCCATGCCACTGTGGGCTTCAAGCACTTCAGCAACCTCAAGTTACAGCCCAGACAAACCTTTGGTGCAGGGATCCAAACAATCGTGAATTTAACAGGTGCAAAGGAGGAAGAAATTGTTAGCATTAGAGTAGTGAGATTATCCTTGAGAGCAGGGATGTTGGCCATGGCCTAAAATTCAAGAAGTTTGAAGATCAAAAAAAGGCAGGGCTCTCCAGGCCCCTCGGAGGGGTTGGGTATGTATGTACACATGTCTGTGTGCGTGTGAGCACTGTTGAAAGAGAAACCTTGAGTGGGAGTCAAAGCCCCGAACCAGGCATGCAAACTGCCATGTGAGGGAGAAATACGCATAATTCAGAACACCAAAGAAGCCAGTGGGGAGGCAGAGACCGGACAGACAGGATCTTGGCACAGGGATGAGAGGCAAGGGAGATGCAAGGCAGCACTTGACATCATTAACTTAAAACAAATCTGAGCTGCTGACAATTTCATTTCTTAGAACAATGATCTGCAACAGTGGCTACATGTTAGAGTCACTTGGCAAGCTTTAAAAAAAAAAAAAAAGAAAAGAAAAGGCATTGGTGAGACCCCACCAAAGCCACTTACCTCCGAAATTCTGAGAGGCCTGATGTTTATGAAAACAACCCAGATGCTCCTATTTTGAAGGTAGAGTTGGCAGATAGCAAAATTAAGGAGAGAAACTGCTCCTTTTGACTGATTCTGCTTCAGAAGGAAAAGTCAGTTAATTCTGTGGATGGATTAGAAGGCATGGTGACAAAGTGACTGGTCATTCTGTAGTTCACGAGTCAAGGAAAAGACAATGGATCTGGCCAAACATCTCCGCCAGCATTCTGGAAGTGTGATTCCACAGAAAGGAGCTCGTGGCACTGTACTCAAAGACCAAAGTGAAGCTGGTAAGAGAGCTGGAAAAGTCTGTCAAACTCACCAACCACAGGCCACCAGGAATACACGTGCAGCACAATTGGGTTTATATAATGACACCATGGGGAACTGGGGGGGAGGGCAGCTTTAGAAATTCAGGTTTGTGTTAGGTCTCTTTAGGGCTTATAAAAGCAGGAGTTTGCTCTGCACTGGGTCCTGTCAGGAAGTGTGGGAAATGCTATCATTGGGTATTTTGATCATTTTTATCTAGGAGGCAGGAAGAATGGAGCAGGGCTGAATCTCCATTGATGAAGAAGCAGCCAACACCCCTGTAGCTGGGAAAGCAACACCCCTGTAGCTAGGAAAGGGGGTAACTTGGTCACTTTTGTGATTTGCACAGTGTTCTTCTTGTCTGTGCTCAGCTGTGACAGCAGAGTCTCATGTCTGCCATAGTCATCTGCAGTCACTGAGCGCACTCACCCGATCGTGGTGTTTGAGAAATTGTCCAGTTGGGGAACAACATGGCTTGCGGTGCCAGATCCAGTGCCAGCTGTCAGTTGTCAGGGCTGCGTTCTTCTTTCTCACCTGATGAGACAGTCACAGCTGACCTTCCTGAAGAGCGG
>NW_007726171.1:387987-389475 GCF_000696425.1 Galeopterus variegatus
GGGGGGGGGGGGGGGGGGGGGGGGGGGGGGGCGGTGAAGTGTCTTCAAAGATCTAAGCCTGGGGAACCCCCAAATACTCTCCACAAAGAAAATCCATAACAGCTGCAAACATTCTCCATGCCTGAAAGAAAGTTCTGGCACCTAAGTTGTATGTGTGTAGCCAGATTCAGATGTCCACATGGCGGGGGGTGGGGAGGGGGGAGGTGTCTCATTCCTCCACTTTGTAAGGCTCTAGAGAGCCTTGACATTCTGCAATCTAGAAGGTCTCCCTATCCCCCAGGAATTCAGCATAGTAAAAGGCCTTTGGATTTGGGGGAGACAGAGGTAAGGTTTGTGGAGGCCAAGTGTTGCCAGGGAGAGAATACGCAAAGATTTCAGCCCCGCCAACTCCTAAGCTTATCAAGCTTTACAGAAAAGAATAGAGAAGAAGATGAGGACAATGAGGGGTTACTCTTTCTCTCGCTCAGGGCTTGCTCAGGGTCCCCTTGAAATCAAGAACTCCCAAAACGGCGGGGGTGGCTTCTCTAGTACGTAAAGTGTTAAAACCCAAACGCTCTTGCATCTCACTTCTACAGTCCCCTCAGATTATCCTTTCACAGACTGGAAAGTGGGGTGATTCCCGTAAGATCGCCCCCCGATTAGGACAAGTTTCTTACCCCACAGACGGATCAGCTGTTCCCCTCACCTTACACCAACAACAAAAACAGCACTCCGACTCCAGGAGGGGAGGGAGAAGAGTGGGCGCGAGGGCTTCTGGGGCTTGTGGTTCTTCCGCGCTCTTTTGAGGCTGATCCTGCTGTGATCTGGGACTACACATCCCAGGAGGCTGCGCGCAAGGAGGGAGGGGAAGAGGTAGCCCGTGGCAGGGGCGTCCCCGTAGCACCCTGGGAGGTGTAGTTCTCACTTCCGTGAGAGCAAACGAAGGAGTGGCCACCACGGGACTTCACGGCCCATGATTCTTTAGGAGGAGGCAGGCAGCGTTAGTGGTGACTGCTGGTTTGTAACGTGCGTTGTTGGGAGGGGGGTGGGGAGGATTTAGGGCTCTAACGCCTTTTGTAGAACGCTTTGCAGTGGGGAGAACGCGTCCAGGTGTGGCCCCTCGTTCACTTTTCACAACCACCTGTGAGATAGGTATTATTGTTATCCGCAATTTACAAACAAAGAGACTAAAGCCCAGAACGGTTAAGTAATCGGTCT
The DNA here is from genome assembly GCF_000696425.1 of Galeopterus variegatus. Taxonomy (NCBI): domain Eukaryota; kingdom Metazoa; phylum Chordata; class Mammalia; order Dermoptera; family Cynocephalidae; genus Galeopterus; species Galeopterus variegatus. The sequence goes on from NW_007726171.1 coordinate 389,185, forward strand.
GAAGTGTCAAAATGATGAAATGGTAGAACTCCACTAGGGCTGTCCGATCCCACGTCACGTGCTCCTGCCACCACACACAACTACTCACCATTTAGGGGATAGGAAACTCATAATTGTGGTAGCAATTTCTTATTTTCCTGAAACTCAGGGACAGACCCTGTAAAAACTGTTCTACACAGCTGACCATTTTCTTCCAGCTTGAGACCATCAGGGCTGGGCTCCACTAGAGCAGCTTCTGGGTCTAGGAAGAGGATAGATACATTGCTGGGGGGTGGGGGGAGGTGGGGGTGG
>NW_007726171.1:389485-413883 GCF_000696425.1 Galeopterus variegatus
GGATGGGTTGGGGGGGGGGGGGGGGGGGGGGGGGGGGGGGTGGTGGGGGTGGAAGCTGTGGTGGTGGGGTGGAATGAAAAGAATGAAGTTGAAAAGAGAAGCTGACATAAGTCAGGACCTGTCACAAGTCACAAGCCTCTTATAGAGACCTGTTTGCCCAAGCCTTTTAACTGGCTTAAATTAATTAGGATAACAATGCATGTTGTTACTCCGGTTTTTATTTAGGAGAGGTGAAAGATTCATACTCCTTCCACACCCCAAGTCAGCTAAAGACTTGGGCATCCTGCATCCCTTTCCCCCTCCTCCATACTTCCAGTAAGAGGCATTTAGAATTATTTGTCTCTGTATTAAGGGATTACAGCCTAAGGACTGATTTCCTCTTCCTAGGTGCTTGCTTTAATTCTCTGCTGCACCAGGTTACGGGGCCTCTGCTTTTCCAAGTTTTTTTGGTAGTGTTTTGCTTTTATGACTGAATGAGGTGTCTACTGCCTGCCCTTGGGTGCATTTCATCTGAAGATTTCCAAGCATTTAACAATAAGTTACTGGGCTGCACAAACATTAAGGTGATGTGTCTCTCATTAGTCAGGATTTATGAGTTAGAGAACAAGCTGCTGGATGAGGAGATGGCTCAAGGTCCTGGGGTGAGTTAAGAGTGAGGCCAAGAGTGAGGTTCAAAGACCCAAGTCTCAAGTGTTCTAGGTTTTTGTCTTCCACCAGAATAAAGGCCTATAAGAAAACTCAGTCTCAAAAGGTGCTAAAAATGATAATAACTTCCTTTTTTGGGGTGCTTACAATGTGTTTAAACTGTGCTGAGAATTTTTCCATTTAATACACAGCCTAATATAGGCCCTATTATTATCCCTATTTTACATACGATGAGATTGAGGCAGTTAAGTGACTTGCCTGGGATCATCCAGCTAGTAAGTGGTAGAATAAGGATTCAAGCACAAGTAATCAGTACACCATACTCCCACACCAGAAACTCTGATATGTGATACTCTCATTGTTCTAAAGAACAGCGCTGTTAATTAATCAGAGGACAGATGTTCACAGCATTTATGTGCTCAGTGCAAGGCACAAGGTAATGTGAAACAGATTGATTCAAAAAATATGTGTGTAAGGTAATATGCTGGGTGTTCAATGCATTTTATTGAAAGAATAAAACATAGATATTTGAAGGATGAATGAGATTTGGATAGTCTCGCAATATGGGGACAGGGAAGGGTAAACTTATTCTAGGCTGAAACAAAGATACAGAAGTGGGAATAAATATTTATTGGAGCTTAGAGAGTCACATAAGAATAGCACATGAATTTCAACTTTTTTTTTTTTTCAAACTCAGATTATTGGTATTGGCTGCCTGAAATGTATTGAGAAGGACTCTGAGGAAAGAGCTTTACGTCTCTTTTCTCTTTTATAAAAGTCCTTACTCTGGTATTGCTTCATCTAACTCAGTGTCCGATACGTAATAAATGTTGAATGGAAGCTGGTCCTGGACTCTTGGAATGCTGTGAGGAGCTACCACTAGTTTAGTGCCTACTATGCAAGAAGTGCTTGTTCACCTATTGAATCATCACAATAACTATGCAAAGTGCTATCCAAATTTTAGAGATGAAGAAACAGAGACTTTAAGAGTAACTTGCCCAAGGTCTCTCAGAACAACCTTGTTCTGAAACCTATACTTTTTCCAATATAACAAGATGCTGTCTTAGAAAATAATGATGGCTAGTATTTACTGAGTGTCTGCCATGTGCCAGGCACTCTTCTGGGTGCTTTACAAACACACAGAAGCAGCTCTGTCAGATATTGTAGGCTGTTACTGATGTTTCCAAACTGTGGACTCTGTGAGAAGTAGGACAAAATTAACATAATTTTAGGGCAAATTTTTATCATTTTGGATTTTTCTTTAAGGCACCTGGCCCATCTTCTTTTGTCTTCTTAGTACTTTGGCTCCGTTTACCTCAAGCTGGGTGAAAGGGTGGTTTAGAGTTCTCAATAAAACTCAGATCTGCAGCTCCTCTTTCACTCTGTTGACCTACAGACCCACTCTAATATCAAAGTATTCAGATCATCTTGGTCCTTTCTTATTAAAAGGGAGCAAGATGCAGTTCTGATAACTCACCCATCCATTCATTCACATTCATTAATTCATTCATATTTATTTATTAAACAGGTTTTTAATAAGCTTTATGGGTCAGCTGCTGGAATAGTAGCTAGTGACATTTGTAGCTTTCTAGTTTCAAAGACCTTTTACATTCTTGTACTCGTTTGATCCTCGCAACCAATACTGTGAAGTGGGTCATATTATTATTATGTAATTTTTATCATGAAGAAATCAAAGCTCAGAAATATTAAATACCTTGACCAAAGTCACATAGTCAGTATGAGATTTAAATTAAAAATTTCTGACTCCCAAGTGCTCTCCTGTGCCCTCTACATCTATCATAGTGCCTCAAGCCTGGTTTCTTGCCATTTTGGCCTCATTACCTTGATTCGTAGATTAGGGCAGGCATAACGGCTGCAACAGACAACCCCCAGATCTCTGTTTTAACATGATAAAGATTTATGTATCACATAAGTCTAATGTGGATATCTGTGGAAAGGTGACTCAATAATCCATATCTGTTAATGCTGTGGACCTGTCATTTTAAATATGTGGCTTCAGGTTGCCCAGGTGTCATCCTACTGGCAGATGGGGAAGAGTGAGCATGTAGAGAAGGCACAGCCACTCTTAACTTCACAGCTTGAAAGTAATACATCACTTCTACTTATTTTCCACTGGTGAGATCCAGTTATCTGGTCTCACCCTGTTGCAAAGGGACTGGAGATAGAATTTAGCCATGTGCCCATTCCACTCTCTATCAACATGGGTTGAGTCAACATTCTAGAATTAGTAGAGTTGTCCTGGGAAAAGAGACACCTCTGAAGAGAAGAACTTTAAGTGATTCTAATCTGGCCTCATGCTCATACCTCTATTTGTTTCTCATTCATTCCACTGGGATTTACAGAGCACCAACTCTGTGAACCACACACAGGCAAAGATCCCCTGCTGAAGAACAGATTGAAGCCCGGCCCACCAAAATGTTGGTGGGGCATCGGGACACAGGCTGATTGGTTGTGGAAGTGGTCTTTTCCCCTCAAGATAGTGTTATTCATATAGTTTTTCTTTATTTTTATATTCTATCTAAGAAAAGTTTGAAAATTTTTACCCCGTCACAAAATAAATAGCTGTGTTGTGGTCTTGTAAGTAGCTGATTTCATGTACTTTGCAGTTCTGTTTCCTTTCTGGCAGTTTCAAAATACCTCTCTCTGGGCAACTGTGTGGCTGGGCATGTTCCCTATGTTTCCTTGGCCTCCCCATTGCTGCGGGGATGGAGGGGGTTAACTCTAGAGGCTGGGAATGCAATAAGGAGGCAGCTCATTCATCTTGCTGAGAACCGAATCATCTGCTAGAGAGAATGGAGCAAAGTGCATAGATTCAAAAGATATTTAGAAGGTGGCATGGGCAGGGTGTGGGGGATGAAGGGGAAGGAAGCAGGACATTTTGATGCCTGTAGACATGTGACCCTAAAATAAGTTAAACTTTTAGCTTTTTTTTTTTTTAAATAATCAATTAAGTCATTTAATACACGCAACAGCCTCCTTTGTCCCATTCCAACCTCAGGAGAAGAGTCATGGCTGATTCCAGGTTCTTGGCTTAGGCACCTGAGTGGATGGTAGTTTCTCCCTGAGATGGGGGCCTTGGCAGAAGGAGTAGACTTGGGGGTGGGCCTAGGTGGATTTGTCATGGGGGAGGTTGTACTTCTACTTCCAGACAAAAAGGGTTTGAAGTATCACCAAGCCTTCAGAAAGCCATTCCTTGTACTTCAAAAAGTTTGTGGAAAGATAGAATGAAAAGAATACAAATGTTTCTATCAACTTTTTGAAGTAACCTTGCACTGTGGCGCTCAACATCTCTGGCCATCTTTCCCTAGTTCTAAACTTGCTCTTAAAGGAGAAGATGCAGGATGGTTTAGAAACTCAGGTGATGGGAGAAACGGGAGCCAATTACAGGTAAAGATTGTGTGTGTGTGTGTGTATGTATTAGTACCGTGAGGAGCAGGGTTGGATTTGCAAAGACAGTAGATATCCATCTGCATTGTACATAACATTTGCACATTAATTAGCTCACATAAAAATGCATGGAGACCCCCCTCCCACCCCCCCAAGTCTCAGCCCCTCTCCTAATAGAGGAATCATCCTTATGCTTTCTCCTGGTTGCATCTCCACAATCCCTAACTCCTATTGTGTAAGATTGGGCTGGTCATACCTGAAAGGAAAATAACTGGTTGGCCTCCCTCTTGTCAGTTCATGGTGACTTCCTTTTGTGCCTGGGTCAGAGTAGTGGGAGAGGGAGCAGCTGTAGAGGAACCAGAGATTGGCTTAATCTGGACTCAGGGGGTGTCCTTGTCTGTATCTATCTGGGTCCCTCTTTCTGTCTTTTTCCACTCACAGATTGTGTGGCATTTTGGAGGGTGGAGTGCCTGGGCATCTAGCCCACCACTTCCCTCTTCAATCTGGCCCTGGGCACAAGCCACATGGTGCTGGCCATCAGCCTGGCCGCTTGCCCATCTATTACAGCCTCAGCTGCCAGGCTGGCACAGGTACCAAAAGATCTAGCCTCTACCCTCCCTCAATTCTGTTCCTAGGGCTGAAGTGGCAAAGAGTCAGATGGGGAGAGCACACTCTGGGGTGGGGAATCATGGCCAACATCCCTTGATGGTGGAAGGGGGTGTCTGTGCCTTGAGGAGTACTACTGAGGCCCTGGGCTACAATCCATGGAGAAAGACCAGCTGCTTAGCGTGTGTATGGGGCAGGGGAGTGTTGGGAGGAGGTAGAAGCGGTTGCTATGGTGTGAAGGAAGAGTCCTCACTAGGTCCTAGGAGATGTTTTTTCTCTCCCCTCCGTGTCCGTGCAGAGCATGCAGACTTGCTCATGCTTCATACTTGTGGGCATATCCCCAGGTGGGATTGTGGGCAGGGATTTCAGTACTGTGGGGAGCTGTGCCCAGGCAGCACCAAGGTGGACCTAGAGTAAATACTGCATCTGAGGACATATGAATCTGTCCCATGTAGGAGTGGCATCTGTGAGACTGCTATTAGGGTACAGGAGAAGTACATGCATGGGCTGAGGCATGGGACCTTTTGGTCCCCCAGTATGTACCAACTGTATCTGCTCTATGGCACACGAGTACCATATACACGGACCGACCTGCTTGTGGAAAACATGTACCCTGATTTCTGATGGCAATGGCCCGGGCCTGGGTGTAGACTGGATCTATGCATGGGTAGTGAAGGATGGGGGTGAGCGCCCAGTCTTAGTGAATGGTGTGTCTGTGGGTAGTGCTGGTCATGCTTTGCCTCTACATCCATGTGAATTGTGTGTTCAAATATGTGAATCCCCTGGAGAGATGTTGGGTAGTGAGGGGGTGCGAAGCCTGAAAAAGATGGAGAATTTATGAGCTACTTTTGTGGGGAGACAGTCGTAATGAAGAAAATTCAATTTTCTGCAGCTCGGAGAGTCAATATGTTAAATCTCGGAGAAGCTGTGGAGTGACAGCGGAATGGCAAAGTCAATGGGACGTGTGTGGGAGGGAAGCTGTCTATCTGTGTCTGCCACCTCCTCTCTGTACCCTTGAACTGCAGCTGGGGGACAGGATGGCACCAGATACCTGAGTTCCTGGAATGCCCCTCTCTCCCTTCCTCTCCTGCCACAGTGGCCTTCTCATGCCTCCTTCTTGCAGGGAGAAAGGCTGCCCTTTCTCAGGTGCAATTCTACCCTAGCATCGCCACACCAGGAAATCCTCGTTTTAGTCTAACCAGCAGTCCCTCTTGCTGCAGTCACTAACTTCATAGGGGCTTTTAATGGCCCAAAGTGATTAGTAGAAAAATTTGCTTCTCTTTCTAACTTTTCATTCCCACTCTCCCCTCAGCTCCTTTGTGGAGCTGTTTTCCAGTAAGTTTCAATTTCCCCCCAACCAGTCTTCACCACCTCTCTTCCAGCCTCCTGTTTTCAGAGGCAGGAGTGTAAGGAGAGGTGGGGGGATGGAAGCTGGGATTCCTCTGAGCCACAGTGTCACCAGGAGCCGTGATTAGCCGAGCTGCTGGCTGTGTAATTGGTGTGTGCCCGCGTCCCGGGGGTCTGGTATGTTAACAGCGGGTCCCTGTGGTGAGTAATGAGATCATGCCCATGGCTGGTTGCACACGCTAATTAATTAGTGCTCCTCTGGTGTCGAGGAATGAGGAGAAGCTGGGGGAAGATCATGGTGGGGGTGTCTCAAAGCCCGAGAGGCCAGCTCTTCAGAGCCTAGAGGTCACTAAGGTCCTGTTGGAATGGGAGCATTCAGGCTAGAGTGCATGATTAGGGGTCATAGACTGAAGGCCAGAGATCTGGAAGCTCAAGCTGAAGAGAGGGTTTGGGTACAGCCTCTTGGTTTGGGTGTCCTGGGCTGAGCTGGGTAGAGGCAGATGGAGCGGAGGACACCCTCCAAGCTTAGGGAGGTCTCCAGGCTCTGGGCCTATCTTACAGCATTGCTTTCTCCAAGTGGCTTAGAGAGGAAGGGAGTGGAATGGGGAGGAGGCGTTTCAAACCGTTACAACCTCATTCCTGTTCCGTCTCCCCTTCGTCACCTTACTAAGCCCAGCTTCTCAATCAGCCATTTTCACACTTATTACACACTCACTGTATGTACAGAGCTCCAAAGGGCTTTTGGACTCCTCTCACCTTAGTAATCACTGCTTTCCCCTTGCAGCCCCTGAAAATACCCAGACTCCTCAGCCCTTGGTTAACGTTGGAGTCCAGAAGCCTCTTCTGAAACCTGGGATCTGGAACCCAGATATTTGGGAGAAATACCATGGAATACCTGAAGAAGTAGGGGGAGGGGAGAAGATTAGGAGACGGTCTTCACAATCTCCCAGGACAGTATGATCACTTACAGCAGCAAGAAAGATTAAGACGAGAGGAGAGGAAGAACTTCCAGTGAGCAGAAGGGCTCTTATTTTCTGAGGCAGAAATCCTATGCCTGATGTCGGCAGGGATCGGGACGAAAAGGGACCCCTAAAAGGAGATCCTCTCCCTTTGAGCGTTGGGATTCAGCAAGATGTGGGGGAGGGGGAGACGAAATAGAGAAAGGCAGAAAATAAGATAGGACTGCGGCAGGGAATCTTTGGCTTCCATGTGGAGGCGCGAGTCCCATTCCCGCACACGGTAATTGCTAAATTACCCGCCATCTGCTCCGCTCTCAGACGTAAATTACCTGCGAGGAGAAAAGACGCAGAGGCGGCGCACTTTTCCTCTCCCCCAACCACGCGCAGCTGAGGGGGGGTCTTTCCTCCAGCGGGTGTGCAGGCGGGGGTGGTGGGACTATCTCATGGAGAACAGCCAGCGTTCGCCTCTGTCCTCCCCCGAGGGGCGGTGGCTTGGGGGTGACCAGGAAACCGGGCCCTCCCGAGGTCCCAGGGCGGCCAAAGCGGGCCCTTCGAACTTGGGGCGGGGGCGAGCTGTGGGCCGGGCCGGGCTCCCAAGGCCACTGGGGAGAGGCGAGGCTTGCGGGGGGGGGGGGGTTCCCTCGAGTGTGCCGCATTTTCCCCCGTTCACACTCTCCCTTCTCCTCCTCTCCCTGACACCCGCCACTTTGCTTGTGGAGAGGTGTCTCAGCTGTTACCAGCCATCCCAGTATCCGAAAAGGAAGAAGAGAGGAGGGCAGGCAGAGGGCATGAGAAGAGAGAAAAGGGGGCAAGCCTCCTTGCGTTCATTCTGCTCTGAACCTCAGCCTTCCCCCCCCTGGATTCTGAAGAGCGGGGGAGTTGTGAAAGCAGATGTAGAAGAAATGACTTGAGTTGGGGCAAAATAGTAGGGTGCAGCAGGTTGGAGAGATGGTGGTAATGGGAAGGTGAAGCCCATTGGTGGAGGGGGAAAGGAGGCAGGGTGGATAGCGTGAAAGGTTGTCAAGGGTGGGGAGATGAGCAGAGCGGCAGGCAGGCAGGAAGAGGGGGTCAGAGGGATGGGGGGGGGGCAGGTGGGGGGGTGGCGTGAGGACGGGTGCAGGAAGATGGAGCGATAGAGAAATGGGGCAGGTCGGGGAGGTGGGAGAACCAAGATGAGGCAAGGCTAGATGGAAGCTCAGAGAGGAACAGGGTGGTGAGTTGTTTGCATGGAGAGCTGGAGGAGGATCACAGTGGGAGACAGGGGAAGACAGTGAGCCATTCACAAGCACTTCAGGCCCTAGAAGGAATGTAGGGAGGAAAGGCTGTGGTAGGAAAAGCAAGGGTGTTTGTGGGTCCTTGGAGGGTCCCAAAAGGTGAGGGTGAGAGCCCCAGGGCCACTTCCCGCTCTGAGGCTGCGGCCTGACTCTGGAGGGGAGCTGAAGAGGCCACCTAGGCAGCAGGATGGGGATGCTCCTACCCCCAGTTCAAGGCACCTGCAGGGGTGTGCCCATCAGGGTGGAGGGCGGGCTGGGGCCATTCCCAGCTCTGAGCGCAGGAGCTAGTGGGGTTTCTTCGGAGCGATTGTTTAGTATTCATGGGGCGACGCAATCTCTCCCACATCTGCTTAGCACAGCAAGTCCTGTCATATAACTGTCTCCCGCACTGTCTGTCCATAAAGAATGTCTCGGAATTGGTGTAATTCAGAGAAATTAATGACGACTTTCCGCGGGACGGCTCCCTGGGGGATGATTAACACTTCATCGTCCATCTGATGCGCGGGGCCCAGCGCTCCATCGCGAACATTTGGGCCGTGGCCAGCCGCATTAAAGGTTATTACGGAAAACGCGACCTGCAAACGGGCGAGAGGCATGATGGACCAGGAGGGGCGGGGGCGTCAGATCGAGCTGGCCACGTCCGAGATCAAATTTCCCAAGGTGTGAGCTCCTAGGGGGTCTGGGGGAGACTAGGTTTCTACTTCAGCCACTGCAGACTGGGAGGGTGTTGGGGAGCAGCTCTACTCCCACCTCCACCACAAGGGCTAGGGAAGGGAACGGGTGGCTTTTCATGGGTGGGCATGTTACTGATGGAGGCTTTCCCTGTCTTTTATCCCTCACAGCATTACTGGGTAAGTTTTATTAACCTCACCTTACAGGTGAAACTGAGGCTCAGAGAAGTTGTGTAATGTGCCCACGGTAACACAGCTTATTAAGAGACAAAGGCAGAATTTGAACTGTGGTTCTTTTTTTCTTTTTCTAAACTCAGGTTCTTGACTCCTGAGCTCTTGCCCTTTCCACCACACCGCGGGGCCTTCTTACACTTTTATGTGTCTATCTCAGCTTCCTGCACAGGGGATGCAGATAGGCGCTTATAAATGTTTGTTGTATGAACAAATGAGTTATCTTTGCAGGTCTCTGGTGGCAGGGAAGGGATTATAGCAAAGAGGTGCCAGTTAGGGCCAGGAAATTCAAAATAGATTTCCTTTGGGTTTACACGTGTCCCCCTGGACATTGTAAACCTCTAGAATCTAGAAGCCTGGGCTCTTGATCCTTAGCAGAAAGGAATAGAGGCATCTGTGTGCATGTGTGTATATGTGTGTGTACAAGTGTGTTTGATGAGTGTATAAGCATGTGTAAGTTTGAATGCATGTCTGTAAATGTATGAGTTTATGAGTATGTGTCTGTGTTGCGTGTGTGAGAATGGGATGTATGAGTGTGTGTTTTGAGAGTATGTGTATCTATGAGTGTGCATCTGTGTGTGGATCTGTGTGCATGCAGATGAATGTGTGCATATGTGTATGTGCATGCATGTGGTGTCCCAGGGGAGCCTGAAGTCTTAGCTGATGATGTCTTTGATTTGCTGACATCCCTAGTAGGTTCCAGGATGTGGTATATGGGAGGCCAGAAGAGGAAGTGTGTTTCTACTTGGGATGTGGGGGATTGGGGAGCCTGAGCAGTGGATGCCTTTGCTCTACCAGTCATAGGTGAGTGGCATCAAGGTCCTGGGTCTGAGCCTGGGTGGAGATTGGGTACTGAGGCCTTCACTCAGGGCTTGGATTGGGAGTGCTCTAACTGGGGAGGGTGATGAAGAGGTGGGGCCAGGGTGGGAGGGTGCCCGACAACGGAGGATTCAGGCCTACTTTCTTCTCTCCCCTACCCCTCATTCTACAGGTTTTGGGAATTAGCTTCTATCCAGACTGCAATTCCTAACTCTACGCTCACCCCATTCTGCCTTACAGCGGTAGAATCCCCAGAAATCCTAGTGTGAAACCTTCTGACTCTGGGAGGATCACAACCACAGTGAAAACTTCTCTCTCTCATTAGCACTACCCAGAGGTTCAAAACAATTTCCTCATGGAGGCCTCTGGTAAGGCGCTGTGTGTGTGTGTGTGTGTGTGTGTGTGTGTGTGTGTGTGTATTTAATTTTAGCAGCTGCCTGGTACAGGGATCTGAAATCTTGACCTTGATGTTATAATACTGTGTTCTAACAAACTGAGCTAACCAGCCAGCTCCAGGCCATGCGTATATTCTTACTGAATTTCATTCAAGCTGGGGCTTTCAAGCCACTTGTGCTGGGAAGTTCTTCCTTCAGTCTAACCTCAAATTCTTGTTATACTTGATGCCCAACCAACCCAGGCTAAGTTTGTGAAATCGGAACCTTGCACTCCCTACCCCCAGCATGGTTCTTCTGGATGGGGGAGTGGGTCTGGAGTATAGCCTGTGGATCACAGATGGGTCAAACCATTCTTTAGGAGAGTAGTCATCAAAAAGACAGTTTCAGGAGTTCAGAGACCATCAGGTCCAACCCTCTTACTTTACAGACAGGAGACAGAGTCCTCAGAGGTGGGAAGACTCACCCAGTGTCCCCTTATACTTGGTGGCTGCCCCTGAAAAACCCAGGCCCCTGACTCCTCATCTAGGAATCCTTCTTGTGCCCCCTTTGGAGGACCCTAGATTCTGTTCCTATTTATTCTCTTGGCTTTATGGGAATGGGAGAGAGAGAGGAATACTTCAGCTAGGCTGGGGTGCTGTCCCCCCTTTCTCTTACCAAAGCCTGCAATGAGTCCTTCCCAGCTGGGCCTTGAGGCCTTTCACCCACCATGCCTATTCCTTCAACTCCCCATTCTCCCTCTGAAGTGCCCCTCGTCTCTTAGCACCATCTGGGCAACCATCCCAATGTTTAGTCATCCCTCCCCCTCTCCTATCCTCATATAGTCTATCCCAGCCTGAGCCATCTTTTCTCCTGCTCTTCCTCCAGACACGTCTCTCAGCCTTTGCAATACAGTTGTGCCTTAGTATCTGTGGGGGATTGGTTCCAGGACCTCTTGTGGATAGCAAAATTCATGCATGCTCAAATCACTGATATAAAATGACATAGTATTTGCATATAACCTATATACATCCTCTTGTATATGTCAAATCACTTCTAGGTTACTTATAATACCTCATACAATGTAAATACTGTGTAAATACTTGTTATATTTTGTGGTTTAGGGAATAATGACAAAAAAAGTCTGTACATGTTCAATACAGATGCAATATTTTCCCCTGAATATTTCAAATTCTCGGTTGACTCCAGGGATGGAGAACCCATGGATATGGAGGGCCAACTCTATTGCCCCTGACTCTCCTCCTCTGGGAAGCCCTTCTTGACCAATCCTTCTGGTTCTGGATCCCAAACTTTCTCTTTCTAAACCAGTGCCAAGGTGCCTGCAGGCCTCTGCTTGTTCTTCTCTTTCCTAACTGTGTGCCTTGTCCCTGTCCCCCTCCACCCTTTGGACTACTGGCACCTCCCCATGAGCAGGGCCTTTTATCCTCCCTCTGGTTCCTCTTCCCTCTCTCCCAGTACCCCTATCTGCGCACCAGGTCGATCAGGATTGCAGTGGAGAATTGGCCGAACCCTTCCCCTTTTTCTGTTTTCTGGGAATGGTGGGGATAATGGTGTCCAACTGGGTCCCATACTGAGGAAGGAGGTGGTGGTGCAGACCCTTTCCCGGGGGTTTTTTTTGGCTTAGAACCCTCCCTCTCCCCCAGCTCCTGGGGCGCCTCCTGCTCTGGTTGCCTCTGGCCCAGTTAACAGCCTCTTGTGGTCCACCCTCTAGACTGCTGCACTGGAACCCCTGGGATACTGGGCCTGGTGTGCAGAGTGGCAGGCAGCCCCATTATGATTTCTCGATTTGGGTGGCACACCACACCTGACCACCTGCTTCCCCATTGGAGTGCTTCATGCTGCTTTTCTCTCGGGCTTCCCTTCCACCCTCCCTTCCCTTCTCTCACCCAATCCTCACTCAGCCCATTTATCCCCAAAACCCGAAAGAAAGCTCCACCTTTCATGAGACCCCTGGGGTTGGTATCCCCAATATGGGGAGGGAGGCCAGGTGGGTGGAGATCTGGGTGGAGGCAAGGGTCCTGGCTCTGCAAGGCCCCATATCTGGCTCTGTACCAATCGATGCACTGGCCGCCACCTTGTGGCAGATACTGAGAACTGCAGGGTTGGGCTCCTAGTGCAGAGAATGGGACCTCCTGGAAAGGGAGAGAGGGATGAGGCAGGGGTGTGTATTATGAGGGTAGCCGGCCTCAGACTTCCTAACTGACGTTGGAGGTTTCCTCAGTGAGCCTCCGAATTCCTAACTGACAGGGGAGTAGAAACCAGGGAGGAAAGCCAAGTAGCAAGGACACTTAGATGGAGAGAGATAAGTCTCAAACCTACTGATTTAATCCTCCCTCCCTTAAAAGAAAAAAAAAAAAAAAAAAAAAAAAAGGAGGGACTGGCTAGTTAGCTTAGGTGGTTAGACTGCAGCCTTAGAATACCAAGCTCATGGGTTTGGATCCCCACACTGGCCAGTCACCAAACAAACAACAAAACCCTAAAATGGAATCCGTCTGACACTGAAGCAGAAAGAGTTGAGGTCTGATCTGTAGAATATTCCAATAAGTCCCACAGTGTATTTGGATGTTACTGCTTCTGACAGCTGCACAGCTTTTTCTTTTTTTCTTTTTTTCCTTTTTGTGTTTTTTCCTGACCGGTAACGGGATCGCAACCCTCGGTGTCGCGCCCGGTTGTCGCGCCCGGTTACCGCGACCGGCAACGGGATCGCAACCCTCGGTGTCACGCCCGCACCGCGCTCAACCAGTGATCTGACCGGTCTCTATATGGGATCCGAACCCTTGGCGGGAGCGCCACCGCACTCCCAAGCGCCACACTCAACCGAGTGCGCCACCGGGCCGGCCCAGCTGCACAGCTTTTTCAAAACTGCTCCCACCCTCCCTCAGTGAGTTCTCCCACCTTCTTCAGGCTCCTCAATGTCATCATGCTCAGTTCATTGGTCCTGTTCAGAAAATCCCGGGTTCCTCAGCCTTCCTACCCCAGCCTGGGTTGTGCCTATACTGATCTGGGAAGTCCCTTCTTTGGTATAACTCCAATCCTTCCTGTAGCACAGGAAATGGAGAGAACCAACATATACCTAGCAGAGCTGCAGATGAGAAGATGGCATCCTAAGAAAGTGGGAAAGTGGCCAGAGAAAGGTTCTGAGGGAGGGCAGTTCTGCTTAAGTTTCTCCTCCCATCTTCTTCTCCCCTGTCCTCTTGCATCCTTGAAGATGAAGGGGATGGGACAGAATGATCCACTTCACTGGAGAATTCTCTCCACTTGGGCTTCAGGATTCACAGGTGCTGGGGAAAGGAAATCTCTGAGTTCCAATCGTGGGCCTTGTTATTCTCATCTGTAGAGTGGGTACTGTGGGGAGAGAAGATGGGAGCATTTGTCCCTATCAGCCTGAGTCCTTCTGGTTTCACTTAGAGTCCCTTTGAAGCCTTTTTCTTTTCTTCCACCTAAATCCCAGGTCCTCAGAAGCTCTCACAAAGATTCTTGAACTTTCTATATTACACACTCATCCCCTTTCCCACCTTGGTCCTTCCCTCGTGAGCTAAAAGAGTCACCGAATCCTCCCTGTCATCTGCCCTCTGCTTCCCCTGGCACTTCTTAGAGTCCCTGGCCAGCAGCCCTGGCTTTGCAGGCCCTGGCGCCCTCCCTCTGAGGTGCCATTCCTCCCCCGCCTCATTGGCTGCTACTGACCTTACTGAGTTAAATTAAAAAGCAATGTTCTGTGTGCAGCTCCAGCCCTGTGGAGCTTGACTCTGGGAAGAGGAAGACAATTACCAGCCCCTCCATCTCCCTCTCGTCTGGCTGCCTTATAATTTTTTCCCCCGCTGCCTGGTATGCAACATTTATGTTTTTAATAACACCAGAATGGTTTTGACCTTGGGAATTCATAGCAGAATCGGCACCGTGAGAGGCCCTGACGTGATTGGCATTTGTCTCAGTCCTTTTCAGGGAGGAGGCTCTGGTGCCTTCTGGAACCTGGGGCAGGTGTGTGGGGGCTGCACCCCAGGGGTCTAGGGAGAAATCTCAGAAACCAGAGGGGATAAGGACATGGGGAGGGGGAAAGAAAGAGTGAGATTTTTGTCTTTTTAGGTTTTCCCTAGAGGTTGAAAGTTAGCACAAGGTGTCTGAGAAGGTGGAAGGTTTTCTTCCTCTTGTCTTCTAAGGAAGAGCCCTGGATGGGGGATGGCATGAAGTACGTGTGTGTGTGAAGCTATGAGGAAAGGTGGTGTGTGGCACACGCATGTATGCACACAGCCCATCAGTCCATGAGCTCGCACACCTGCTCCCCCCCAACTGGTTCCATTTCTTCTCAGTTACTCTCACCTTCTCTCTAGCTCTTTAGCTCCAAGGAGAATGGAAGAGGTAAGGATCAGCCAGAGGACTAGGTTGAACTTCCCAGCTGAGGATAAAGGGAGCAGCGACAGAGTCTTCCCCTGGCTTGTAGACATGTTTCCTTCCCAGTTCCTCCTACATTTCCTCCTCTCTCTTTTCTCAGCTTTTTTCTTTTCTCTTGGCTAAGCTTTTGAGGTTAGAGGAAGGCCAGTAGCAGCAAGAAAAATCAGGAGGATTAGATAGGTCAGTGGAGGGAGGGGAGATGCAAGGAGTGGTGAAGGGACTATGAGAGACGATCCCTGGGAAGAGAGAGCTGGGGACCCTGTGCAGCCCCTCTCCTCCATCTGTAAAGGGCTGTGGTAGGAAGGACAAAGGTTAGAACTGGGAAAGAGCTTCTCTGTGTGCTTCAAGAAGCTTCTGGAAATACAGCAAAAACCGCAAACTATAAAGGAAGAGAAGCTCCTCTTACAGTTCAGGAAGTAGGAAGAGAGGGGCAGGGGTGTGCGTGTGCCTAAGGATGAGGAGGTACACAGCAAGGTGCTTACAGTGTGCATCTCTGTGCTCTGGGTTAAGTCCTGCATGCTCCAGTTATATGTGTAAACATGGGGAAGAATCTAGCTTTGGCATCGGAATTTTAAACCAAGGGTTGTGAGCTGGCTTCCCACTGGGACTGTAGAGTATGGTTTTATTTCAGGAGCAGCAGCTGGCACACTGGGAAGACCCCTGCACTGAGAATCAAGAAAACTTGGGTTCTTGTTCTGGCTCCAGTTGTCAGTTGGGACCCTACGGAGCGTCACCTCTTTGAGCTTGGGTATTATTTGCTGTACGATGAAAGAAAAGCTACAGGGTCCTTCTATGCCAGTAGCTCGAGTGCTGGGAGACCAGAAAACAAAAGGTGGTCTGGGGTGGGTGATAGCATTTCAGGGATAGAGACCTGAGAAATGATGCCAGTGGAGAGGGTTGCAAGGATTTCCTGAATTCGAAATTCAGGTTCTCGCTCAAGCTAAAGACTCCCCCAGCTTGGGTAGCCCACCTGGCCTTACTCAATCCCAGACAGCATCCAGGGCCTCTGTTTGGCTCTGCAGGGAGCGCTGTTCTCTGCCGCCCTCCTGTGGCTGCTGAGCCCTTCGCAGGTCACTGCTGCGAAGATTCTGCTCAAGTCCTCAGAGTTGCGTCTCTCGCCCCCTGGTGGAAATTGCGTATATTACCCGAATCGATTTTGAGTTTACAACCGCTTGTTTTCCCAGTCGTTTCCCTAGTTCCTGGAGGGATTCACGACTTCCTTAAAGCTGGAAAGGTCTTCCTGAGATTTAACCCTTTATATATTTGCCTGAAATTTTAAGTTCTGGTTTTGGGAAATGGGCGATGGAGACAAGTGGCTGAGATTGAACGGAAAGGGCAATTTCTCTTCTTTCTTGGGTTCCATCTGCAACCCTAGATTCCTAGGGTCGCCGAGAATTTTCAAAGAAATCAGGATTTGGTGACATTCTGGAGAAAATGGGTCTGGAGCAGACCAGGCATTGTGCGTGTGGGCACCTGAGCCCAGTCTGTCACATCAACAGGGAGATGGATTGGCAGGAGACAGGAGGCAGGAGACAGGGATGATGGAGGGAGATGGCATATTTGACAGATGCTGACAGGGCTTGTTATTTGCTAGCTCTGGAATCTCCTCCCACCCACCAGGCTGCCCTTGGCCCTCCCTTCCTAGTACTCAATGCTCATTAGTGACTGTCTTCGGGGAGAAACCCAGTGGGCGAGGGAGGGACACCAGGTAGATGACGGAGGAGTAGTGGTTGGAATGACTGGGATGTAGAGCTGGGGTCAGATGATCACTGGGGTGCTCGGAAGGCTTGGTAGGGGAAATTGTCCAGGGAGCATTGAGTTGCTGGGGTGAGTGGGTGGGGGGAATGGGAGCCATATTTAAGGAAATTGAATTCCATTGATTTAGGCACCGATTTGGGGAGAACTGGTGAAATATGAGCCAACGATTTTATTAAGAGCTTACTACAAACAGGGAAGGTTTATAGGTGCTATGAGGGGATAAAAGTGGGGCACGCCACACATTTCCTGCTTCCCTTCTTGTATTTTAATATCTGCTGCCTCTCCTCCCTGGCCTTGTCGCTCCATGTGTCTGCCAGAGGGGTGCGAGGAGCTGCTTGGTGACTCTGGGCTGGGGAGGCTGAGACAATGCCCTCAGGCACACTTCTGTTCTTCACACATCCCCCTCCGGCAAAGCACCTCCAGTGGGTCTCCCACCTCTCCTCGTTCCTTTTCTCTTAGAATGTGCACTCCATGTAGATACTTGGGTGAGAGAGGGGGCCCTCGGGTGCCCTCCCAGAATTTCCAGTGGCTCCCAGTAGACGAACCGGGGCGGGGGGCGCGGTAAGCCATACTACCCTGAGAGGCCGGAGAGCAGTCGGGAGGGGGCCTACATTTGGTGTCGTGGAGAATGTTCGGCGAGGAGGAGAATGCTGCAGTCGGAGCCCGCGCTGCATCCCAATCAGCGCCGCGGAGGCTGCGCCGCGCAGCCGTCAATCTTCCACACAAAGGGCCGCCCGCCCCCTTCCCGCTCGAAGCCCTCTGCGCCAGCCACCCCACTCCATCCCCACAACTGCAGGGCAGTGCAAAGAGGCAGCGAAGGGGGCAGACAGACACACAGACAGGGACAGGAAGATCCACTAAATTCAAGCCAAGACCGACAGAGTGAGACCAATAGGGCAGTGATCAGAGAACCCCGGAGATGGAAAGAGATGGAGACACAGAGTGAACAGAGATGGACACTGGCAGAGTAGAAAAGGAGAGACAGATCCAGAGACAAGAGAGAGCAAAGAGAGAGGGGCATTCAGAGAGCAGTTAGAAAGACAGAAGACTGACACGAAGACAGAGACACCAGAGATAGCAGACACAGATATGGACTCAGAGACATGAGCTAGACCCAGATCTGGGGAAACCGAAAGCCATGGACCCAGAACCAAAGACACACTGACCCAGGGCCAGGGCTGAGAAGATATCGGGGGAAGTGTACACAGAAATAGAGAGAGGAAGGCAGGAAGGGAGATGATGGTTGTCAGAAGAGAGAGGAAATGGGGGAGGACAGTGAGAAGAGTCAGGGAGAGGTTGCAGAGGGTGGGATGGAGACTCTGGGTCAATGGCTCTGCTGGCCCTCTACGACCTGGGACTCAGGCGGGAGGAGAGGATCTCAAGTGTGTATGTTGTGTGTGGGTGGGCAGGAACACAGCAATTCCGAGTCCTATTCAAAATGCCAGAATCCTCTGGTGCTGAACTTTCACACTCCCTCCCTCTGCAGTGATCGCTCAGAGCAATTATGGTGGGGTATGGGGGAGAGGACAGAAAAAAGATGGAAGTTAGAGAAAGACTGAGAAGGAAAAGGAAATGGCAGAGCCCCAACAGAGATCAGAGGGAGAGAAATTAATATTGAAAAAGGGAGGAGAGAAATTGACAGGACAGTCAGGGAAAGACAGGTGGAGGAAGAACTATGATGGAGGCAAAGCATATGTGGATGAAAGACGGAGAGGGAAGGTGAGAGGGGCGTGGAGAGAGAGGTGGCTGTTGAGAGGAAGGCAGACTAAGGGGAAATGGGGAGGGGAAGCAGGCAGGGCACCTATCTCCCCAAGGTTCTCAGCTGGGTTGAAAACCCTGCAGTGAGTTGGGGAGACAGTCAATGAGTACTTTTTTTTAAAGGGTGACCTTGTCTTTTTTTTTTTTTTTAAAGGGGGCCTTTTTTTTTTTTTTTAAAGGGGGCCTTTTTTTTTTTTTTTAAAGGGGGCCTTTTTTTTTTTTTTTAAAGGGGGCCTTTTTTTTTTTTTTTAAAGGGGGCCTTTTTTTTTTTTTTTAAAGGGGGCCTTTTTTTTTTTTTTTAAAGGGTGACCTTGTCTTTTTTTTTTTTTTTTTTTTTTTTTTTTTTTTTTTAGCGCAAAGAACCTATTTCAATGCGTGCCATCTCCTTTGAAGTAGCACTTTTAGCTGCTGCTGCAGTTGCCCCGGTCATTCCTGGCAATTCCACTTTGGGGATCACCTTTAGAGCCTGCAGTACAGCTCTGAGCATCCTCACTAGAGACACATTTTTATCCTTTAGGCATGGATCTAATTTTTGAAAACAGCCAAGTGTTAGGAATCAAGTCTGGAAAATAAGGTGAGGGAGCAGCTGGGAGCAGTATTTCCAGTTAAGAACAAGGTGAATGTGGGAAGACACAGCAGAGGGTATGCCCTCCTCCAAAGCGCCTTTCAAAGGCCATTCTGAAGGAGAACCTTGCGGGTTGTGACAGAAAACCTTCTAGTGGCTGCTTGAGGCCCAATTTCATTTTTCTGTCTGTTAAAACCAGGTAGTAGTGCTCCCGGGAGCATTTGCAGCCTGGTACTGGAGGGGTGAGGCCTGGCATTTGCTGGAAATACTTGGTCACAAGTGGTCTTGCCCTTGGGGGAGCTTACCGTCCCACTCCCTGTCAACATAATGCTTACTGGTGCAAAGTTACCTCGTGATGCTCACCACAGCACAGACCAACAAGTGCAAATGACTAGGGCAAATTCAGAATCAGAACTAGTTTATCAGGGAAGGCTGCCTGGGGGAGGGGAGTGGTGAGTGAAGTCTGGAAGGAGAAACCCAACAGGTCATGGAATGGAGTTGGAGAAGAGGAAGAGTACCTTTTTCTGATGGTTCTGAGGCAGAACGAGCAAACCATAAGTGAGGCTAGGGACAGCTTTGCCAGCCTGTAATAGAGTTGGGCTTGGGAGCCAGCATGAAGGGGAAAGGCACAGGTTTTGAAGGCAGGCTGGGTCATCTGAATTTGCCAAGAGAGGAATTGGGGCCCTCTGTAGAGTGCTCCTGCATGTGTCAGGCAGAGAGCATGTGTACACAATTGTCTGGATAGGTGTGTATTCAAGTTTGCATGTCTTCTGTGTGTGTGTGTGTGTGAGTGTTTGTGTGGAGGGGTATGCACATCCAGGTGGCTTTGTGCCATTGTGGTTCTTGTGCCCCAGGCTCTTGTCTTTCCATCTGTGTGTGTGATTGGCATGTGACTATTCCTGAGCGCATTTGTTCATTTGTGTGTTTCCATGTGGTCATGTGTGAATGGTATCTCGATTGCTTTTTGTGTATTTTATTTGGCTATGTGCAGCGGAAGGCAGCGTGTGTGTGTGTGTGTGTGTGTGTGTGTATGTGAATGCTCGTTTCTGCAGGAGGAGTGGAGCGGGCGGGGGAGTCCTGGCTGCCCAAGCATCGCCGCCGTCTGTCTCTCTCCCTCCACTGGCTCCATCTGCCCTCGCTGAGGTCGTGACAAGGAGGAAAACAGCAAAAAGGCAAACTGTTATAGCCATAGAGACCAGAAATATAGTTTTCTCTTCCTGCGGGTGAAAAAGTGGCATAAACAGCCGGAGCCGACTGACAGGCAGAGTCTCTGCGCGCACAGGCGGCTCTGCGGCCGCGCTGCACGGAGCAGGTGCGCTCACGCGCATATACCCTCCCCGGCACACAGGTCTGCGCACGCACAGAACATACACGCTTGCTCCTGACCTCTCTCCCGCCGCCCCTCCTCCGAGCCCTGCGGCCCTGCCTTCCATCACCTCCAAACGCCTGCCGGGCTTTGGGGCGCTGGGGCTGGGGGCGCTAAATCGGACCTTGGAGCCAACCGCCGGATGTCAATTGCTCCTTTGGCCGTGGAAGGGTGTGTGTGCGGGGGTGTCCCGTTCTTCCCTCCTTCCCCAGCCCCGCCACCTCCTACCCCCTTCCGGCCCTCGGCTGTTTCTGAAATCGCCCGGCGGTGGCGAATTCATTAGCGGGGGGCGGATGTAAACGCAGCGCGGTGGAACGTTTTAATTAGGCCTGAACAATAAACAAGCTAAACGAGGCGCGCAGGGCTCCCTGGCGGGCCCTCAGCCTCCTCGGCGCAGCGCGGACTCATTACGGCTGCAGCCAATTTCATGCCAGCGTCAAGCACGGGCCGGGCCGGGCTGGGCTGGGGGGTGGGGGTGGAGGTCGGGGCGAGCTCGGGTTCTGCAGGGCGCGGAGCGGGGCGTCCAGGGGCGAGGACAGCACCATCCGGGGGCGGCACGGCTGGGCCGGTGCCCGCCCCACCGGGCTGCCGCTCCCCCATTTCTGCACCATCCATCTGCCTTTCTCAGTGTCCTTGAGATGAAGGTCCCTCCCCACACCGGAGCGGCCGGTTTGAGCTTCTGGCTCTCTTTTTAGGGTCTCGCTCCCCGCCTCCTCTCTCCCTGCGGCTGACTCCAGCTCCCCCTCTCTGCCTCTAACCCCCATTTCCTCTTTTTGCTGCAGTCCCCAGGTCTCTTACGAGGGTCTCCCCGCCCCCCTCTCGTTTCTAGACTTTGGCCCCGACTCGATCTTTCCGTCCTGTGCCGCCGTCATCGCCCTCGATGTTTAGCGCCGCCAGCTCTGCGGCCGGGTCCCGCCGCGTCGCTGCCCTTCGGCTCTCTGCCCACAGCACTCGGCTCCCGTCCACGTCCTCCTGCCGCTCGCCCGCGCTCTGCCCGCCGCCGCCGCAGCCTCCCGGGCCCCCTCTCCGCCCTCTGTCTCTTTCTGCCCGCCTTCTTTCTTTGGCCGTTCTATCCCTAGGTTTCTGGTGTGACCCCTGGGCTTTGCCCTGTCCCCTGCCAGTCGGGGTTCTTGTGGACCGAGACGGCGACTTTTGGTGTGGCTCGTTTCCTTCTCTTCTTTTTTCGAAGCTGCAGGCGTTGCGCGCTGGCTCTGTCTCCGCCGGGCCTGCCTTGGTTGTGAGTGGCAGCCGGGCTTGGGCTGAGTTTGAATCCCAGACCTGTTCCTCCCCATGTGGCCTCATAACCTGGGCTGCTCTCCTGGAGAATGTAGGAAGCAATTTTAGATGCGTCATCGGACCGTTGTGAGAATTAGCGCTGTGATAAAGAACGCAGCACACTTGGACCATAGTATGTCCTCAATAAATATTAGCTCTTGTTATTATTACTCCGTTCTGCTCCTTAGTCTGCAGCCTGGAGTTAAACAACAACAACAAAGTGTTTTCAGGAGAGAAGACCCAAAGTTATAGAAGACTCTATAGGCCCCAAATAATTGACTATCAGCAATTTCATATGGTCCAACTTAACAGATGCTCTAAGCTCTTGATTACAGGAAATGCTGGTGAGTGCAGATAAGAAAGGAGGATGGGGATTGGATTCAACCACAGAGCAAAGGAAACCATGTGGATTAGTAAACCAGATTGAGCAGATTACAACTCAGGGACAATGGGGCATGCCCAAAGTCCAACATGCATTGGTCCTGCCTCAGCAGCCCTGGCCACCCACTATAGACACGTGGAGTTATGGGACTGTGTCCTCTTGGAGGCCGCAGTGGGTATGGGAATCCAGCTCTCACAGACAGCAACCAGATTCTTAGAACCTCATACCCTCATTCTGCTCTCCCCTCCATGCATCTGAGACACACCCACACATCCTAGGCACTTTGAGATTTCTAAAGCAAAGCAATAGTAATACCACACTGGAGATCAATTTCCTCCACTGCTGCTCACTGTGCTGGGCACTGAGGGGAGATCTAGGAGGAGGAGCACAGGCCCTGCCCTGCAGGAGCTCCTGGGCTGATGGTAAGATGAGGCTGGTACCCAAGACCAGCCCACTGACTTTGATGTCATCAGGGATACTGGAAGTGACCAAAGGAGGGAAGATGGAGGAAAACATGGAGGAAGTCCAGGAGGCTTCCCAGAAGATAGGGAGAATGGTACTGTGTGTTGGGGAGGCAGAGGGATGGAGGAGGTAGGGTTTGGGAGCACAGGTTTGCTGGGCTGCAGCAGACAGCTTGGACTGAGAAGTATTGGAGGGCCTCTGTGATGGGGTGGCAGTTGTGGTGGAGGTATGGGATAGCAATATAAAACGTCTCACTGTTGTGGCTCTACAGTTACCCTGGGCTGGGTGAGAAGATGTTGGGAAGACAGGCTGACTTCCCTGGCCCTGACGTGACTTCCTATGGTATGAGGATGAATGAGCCTGGATTTCATGGGCTACTGAACCGTGGCTGGGTGGAGACAGATGCTCAGGCTATGAAATGTGGGGAAGAGGCCTTTGGGGGTCAGCAGACAGAAGAGGGAGAGAGACAGGGAGACAGAGGTGGGGATGGGGAGGGGGTAGTGGGAAGATGGAAGGCTTTGAGACCTCTATCCTGGCTATTCCGTTTATTCACTCCTCTCCTGGATTGAATTATGCATTTTAAAGCTGAAAAATCTTCAGTAAATTATCTGGTTTAGCCTTCTACCTTCAGAGGGTAAGGTATTACTTCACTGATGAGGCCTAGACGAGCTAACCAACTTGAGGTCTCCTGGTCAGAACATGGTGAAAAGGGCACCAGGAGGCAGGTCTTTTGCCCTTGGGGTGTAATCTCTCCTGTACAACTAGGCTCCAATCCTGGCTGCTTCCCAGGGCAGAACCTGCAGGAGTTGGCACCAGAATGGAGCAACTCGATTCCTGGCTACTTACCAGCCCTGCCACCTGATGAAAGTTACTTAACCTCTCTGTGTCTTAGTTTCATTATCTATAAAACGACAATACTAATACCTGCTCTGTGGCTTGTTATTGAGGATAAAATGAAATTCATGCAAATAACTGTGTACAGTTGTAAAGATTTATAAATCTAAATGTATTAGGCATTTTATATCATCTTCATCCTCAGCTTTGATATCTTCCTAGCTTATTCTCTCCATACCTGCTGGGGACATCAGCTTCTCTCCTCCTAAGCCCTTTGTACCCTCTCTAGCCTCTAAACCTGGCTTTTACTTCCCTCTGAGCTTGCTTCACATTTTCAATCTCTATTTCCATTCTTCTTGTCATAGTTCCCCTCAGCACTTGAAGGATCTATTTACACTGTATTAACTTATAAGCTTTATTATTTTTCGCTCTGCTGTCTTGTGTGTCTCCTTTCTTATATCCCAGAGGGCAGGGCTCTGTTTTCGCCTGCCTTTGCACTCTTTCCCTTCCTCTAGGACTGGGTTCACTGGGTGAGTCCAAAGAATGAACACTGAGAGGTGCAGAGAGACTGGGATAAACCAGGAGAGGGAGAAGACACCAAACTAGGTGTCTGCTTGTGGGGTTCCTACCTATATGTGCTGTGTAATACTTCTACAGTGTGTTTGCCATGACCTGGGGAGGGAAACAGTCATCTCTCTCCTGGAACTAAGGGTTAGAGAGGGTTATTTTCCGAATGTTTAGAGAGACTGTGTTTTGCCCTATGATGTGGGACACATCACCTGAAGGACAATGCCCCAGGAAAAGAATAGCAGTCAGGTTGGAGGACTTTCCCTTTCCTGTCTGGTGTGTGTATGTGTGCATCATGGGGAGTTTAAGTTGGTAGAGATTCTATCATGTCTCTCTTCTCATTTATTCTAGCATTTATCAACCTTAACTCTAAGGAAATCCTTTTTAAAGTCTATTCTAAATTTCTTTTGCTGGAATTAAGCCCATCTCTTAAGTGGAGGTATTAACTAAAGTCCAGAATGTGGTTCAACGTCTTTTGTAAAAGATGTATGTGGGGAAGGGGGAAGGTAAAAGGTGGAACTTGAGAAGAAATGCAATGACCCAGCTCCTGGCTTTAATTACACCTAAACCCTGAACATTCTGAACTTTATTAACGTCCTAAGTGTCCACAGGGGTGGGATGGACCAGGTGGGTTTGCTCCCCGGTTCTCTCTGCAGGGCTTCTCTGGAGGGTCCCCCCCCCCCCCCCCCC
>NW_007726171.1:413901-458186 GCF_000696425.1 Galeopterus variegatus
GGCCCCCCCCCCCCCCCAGCGTTTGGCTGCACACCGTTTCTCCCGGCTACTATAGGTGGCGCTATAAATTAGCTCTCCTAGAGAGGACGCTGTCACCTACCTATCCAGTCTAGGTGTCTCTATGGCTCTCTTTATCTTTCCCAAGATCCTCTGGTACCTTCTCTCTAAACCCAATATGTTCTCCCCAGCACTACTCTTTTTGATACCTGCTTAGCTGTTTTGGAGGGAGGGGCTCTTTTTGCAGGGAGACTCCTCCTAAGCATGTTACTAATTGCAAACAGAGAAAGCCTGGTCTCTGAAGTTAGCCTGCCCCCAGCTCCCTGGCTTGTAGAGGGAGCCAGGAGCTGGGGGATTTAAAGTGCAATTTCCTGTACCTTTTTCATTTCCTGCTGGGGGTTGTGGAAAGCAATAAGCAAGGTGGGTGGCAAGGGCCAGAAGGACTGGGCAGGTGGGGGATGGGCTGGGGGAGGCTTCCCTCCATATACTGTTCTGCCACCTCCCCTTTTGCAGGTCCCAAGATGAGTTTATTGGGGATGGGACACTTGATAACTGAGGCACTCCTTCCAATCCCCCTTTTACCTTCTTTAGGTAGGGAAACTGAGTAGAGAGGAGTGGGAGATGATCCAGATCCAATTATTAGAATAGCGGATGATGGGACAGGAAGGAACCTTAGAAATCAGTTGGATCCCCTCAAGTTTCAGATGAGGAAACTGAGGCCTTGGAAAGGGCACGTAACCTGCTCAATGTCATATATGTAGTAGTGGACCACTGTGGCTGGGATTTACCTGACTCTTCTTGACTCACTGTTTAGAGCTCTTTCCTCAGTCACGGCGGACTGTGGATCAGAGATGTGTGTCCGTATGTGTTGTGGGATGGGGGGAATAAGAAGGAGCGGGGTTTGGAGAGGTATCTGAACAACTAGGGCTCCAGGTCCTGGCATATTTGCCCTTTAGTGGGTCTTGTGGAAGAGCACAGGGTAGTTCTAACACAGCGAAGCCTTTCGTGAGTTGGTTCAGGAAACAGACGTGGATAAAAAGGAGGGGAGAAGGAGGCACCATGGTCCTTGGAAACTATTAGCCCCACATCTCTTCTTACCCTCTCCACAGTCAAAGGTGAATGAGGTGGGGGAGGGGGCACGGCAGAGGACAAAGGAGCCAATTATTGAGTGAGTGGATTAATTGATTAATTGTCCAGAAGCTTCCAGTGCTCCCCCAACAATGACATCCCCTCCCCCGACCCCAGTCAGGCATGGCCTCGGTTGGCCTGGATTATTAATTAGGGCTTGAAGTCATTTAACGATGATTTCATTATCGACGTGCTGTCTGTCTCGGGCTCAGCCCGGTTGCCAGGGCGACTCTGATCGATTGCCTTCCGGTCTCCTTTGCGTCAGCCGGCTCCTGCCTCCCTGGAGGCTGCCCGTTTGCCAGCACCCCCTAGCGTTCTACTCTGGTATTGCAGAGCTTCCCGGTTGCCCGCTTGAGTGACCCCGCCAAAGAATAGGTTTAGTGCTGCCTTGGGGGTCGTTCAGCTCGTCTGGAGCCTGGGCTACTCAGCTATAGTCCCTATTCCAGGTGTACTGACTTACCTGTCACTAGAGAGCCTGGGGATTGGGTCCTCCTTTTCCCTGATTTGTGAAGTCCCTCTGATCCTGTCCCCTGGTCTCTTTCCACACACACCCCTTTGGGATGGTTGAATGAAGAAGTATGCAATCTCAGTTGTTGCCCTGCAGCCTCTGAACTTGGCTTTGGGGAGCCCAAATAAGCTGTGATAAAGTTTATCCTGTTGCTCAGGAGACTCCGCGGGCTCTAGCTATAACTAGACACCTGGACTCTTGGATCTTGAATGTGGCTGGCAGGGAAGGACAGGGGACAATTCCTCTTCAGATTGCCCTAGTTAATGTTCTTAGGGCCTTCCCTGGCCCTGAGAGGAGCTGGGGGAGCTGGTCTTTGCAGAGCTCAGCTACTTCCTCAGCCTCAAGAAAGCCTGGGGAAAAAAGGCAGGATCCAGGCTGCCATGCTAAGTCTTAGATTTTTGGAAACTTAGCTGGTTACTCCATCACTGGTCTCTTAAAACCTAGATTTACACATGTGCACTGGCCTCAGGATCACCATTCTCTGCCTCAGTTTCTTTTTGTGAGATTCATGTGTGTTCGTGGGAGCCTGTTAGTGGAGAGTTGCTTGAAGGCTTTGACCACGACTTCTCAGAAAGTGTCTAAATTGTTGACCTCAAAGTAGTGGGCAGTCACTAGTGTCTTATTTTGCTTATACCTTGCATACTGCTTATTCAGCTGTCAAATGTAGACATCTCCCCAGTCCTTCCCTCTCCTCACTCTTCTCCTGGTGACCCCTAACCAAAGTCTGTCCCTAACACTCTCTCAGAACTTGCCTCTCTTGCTTGCCTGCCTCTATTTCTCTGTCTCCTGTGCCCTACTCCCCTTACACTGGTCGTGCCAGGCTGCATTAGCTCTGAAAAATGTAGGGCTGGGCTTCAGGCTTCTCTTGATTGCAGTATTTTGGGGAGAGGGAGGCAGGTTGGGTGGTCATATCCATGTGGGGGTCTCAGATTCCCCCTGGTTGGCACCGGGAGAGAGCCCGGGGGCAGCTATGGCAGCAGCTTCACCCCATCAGCTTTCTGGGCACATCCACCACTGAGCAGCACCTGAGAGGGGAACAGGCTCAGCAGTGAGCCGAGTGAGATTGAAGAGGATCATAAAGAAAATATATATCCCCCTCCCTGGCCTCGCTCCCTCCTCCTGCTCTACACTTGCCTCCTTCTCTCTCTTTGTCTTGCTCCCTCCCCCCTCTTCACCGCATCCCTGTTTTCTTTGTTCCTTCTTTGCCTCCCTCACCTTCATCTCTGTCAGGCAGGTCTGTCTGTCTGTCAGCCTATCTGTCTGTCTCTCTGACTCCAGATATTTTTTGGTCTGAGCTTTTCTAGGACTCTGTCTGCCATCAACCCTCTCTGTCCTTCTCTTCCTCCCTCAGTCTCTGAGGGTCTCCCATGCCATCGCATCTTTATGAGTCTCTCCATCCGCATCCCCCCCTCTTTTTGCTGCCTGCTCCATCACTGTTCCCATCTCTTGCCCCCCCTTCCATCTCTCTTTTTTTGCTTCTCTTCTCTCTGTCTCTTTCAGCCTCTTCCCCTGTCTCTGGCTTACACTCCTGCCTGTTCTCATTTTCCCTCCTCCCACCCCTCAAGGTTCAGATACTTCATGTGAAATCACCTGGATGGGCTCCAAATGTCAGGTGTCCCCATTCTGTACCCCCTTCTCCCAGAGAGATTTATGGCCCCAACTCTGCATCCTCTGCATTCCCCCCAGCCCTGGGCCAGTTCTTTTTATTACCTGGTGATTATCTGGGGGCCTTGGCATTTCCCCCAGCCTCCCACCTTCTACCTAGCAGTCAGAGAACAGCACAGGGAGAAAGGGGAAGGGATTGCTCTTGGGACCAGATGCAAGGACATGGAGACCCTCCCCCTGTGCCCGCCCTTCTTTCCCTCAAGCAGATGCACATCTGGGAAAATCCCAGCTTGAGGCAGGGGAAGACAGCTTAGGACTGTTGGAACCAACATAAATCAACCACTCAGATGCCCCTCCCCTACTGTTCTGTCATTACGGCCATCCTTCTAATTCCTGCCTGTCTCCTTTGCCTCTAGAAGTTTTGGCTTTGTAGTCTTGCCTGGGGCCCCTCACCCACTGCCTAGCATAGTGCCTGGCACAAAGGAGGCACTCAATTAATGCCCTTGGTCTAATAGAGAAGCATTAAGGCAGGGTCAATGTGATTTTTAGATTTTCCTCAGTTGGAAGTTCTCTCTGAGATCTGGAGCATTTCTTTCTGCTCTAATTTCAATACTCTGTCTCAGTATAATTAAAGGGTTCTACCTCTTCAGGGTCCTGCTCTACCGTTCTCATCCTCTCTCCCACCTCCATGCCAGTCTTTCCTGCACCTCATTTAGGGTTTAGAGGATTAGCAGCACTATCACGTAAAGACAGTGGTGTCCCTTTCCCTTGAGACAAATGGCTTCTAGAGCCGATCACTTGTCCATTCAGCCCTCAGTCTCTAATTAGGCACTACCTTCTCCATCTCTGACAGTTCACAGTCTCGCCTCTGTTTGAAGATTAATGTTCAGGGAAGGAGGATATACTTTCCTTTGGTCATGTGTTTCAGGGTCTTGAAAGCCCTCCTTTTTGAATGTCTCCATTTTAGAGCACAGGAAGCTCTCTAGGCCAGGACTACATCTTTTTTTGTTGTGTTGGCGGCTGGCTGGTGTGGGGGTCTGACCCTTGACCTTGGTGTTACAAGGCGGCACTCTAAACAACTGAAATAACCAGCCAGCCCACGACACTATATCTTTTTCATCTTTATTTCCTCCTCCACATGCTCAATGAGTATTCAGTTAACAAATGCTATAAATGCTGAATGGCTGTCTAAAGAAATCCTTCATAGTGAAGCAGAAACCAGCTCCCTTTTCATTTTATCTCTGGGGCGATGGAAAACGTGGGTGAGGGGATGGGGTTTGAGTAGTGGTGGTAGAGACACCTCGCAGGAGTGTTTTGGGAGAGGTTGAGAAACCGGGTACTTCCATCCTTGTTTAAAGGACTTAGTGGTGGTAGAGACACCTCGCAGGAGTGTTTTGGGAGAGGTTGAGAAACCGGGTACTTCCGTCCTTGTTTAAAGGACTCCTGAGTGTAGGTTCTTTATCTGGATCTGGGACCGATCCCCACATTTCCATAGACAAGGCTTCAGCCCCTCTCCAGCTTCTTCATCCAATCAATGGTCCATACCCAGGACTCCCTTGAAACTCGTGCTTACTTCAAAATCCACTTTCTGCTGCCCAGTCTCCAACCAAGTTCCATTTAAGCCCCCACTTCATCTCCACACCCAAACGGGCTGACCCTGCTCCCCCTGCTCAGCTCCAGCTTTCCTCCTGGATTCTGGGCTGTGCCCCCTCCTTCACACTTTGCCTCCCCTTCCCAAAGCCACCCTTTGAAAGCCCCCACCTCCTGGGGCTCCACCTGCTGGTGCTGCTTGACCATGCTTATCTCTCTCTGGGCTTGGCTTGCTTCTTTTCTTCAGGTCTTTCTCCTCTGAGGTAGAAAGAGACCAAGGGTAAATGATGTCTCGTGGTTATGGAGTTGGTAAGGTAATTGAGGTAGAGCCAGAGAGAAAGGAGGCTGGGTCTGGAGTGTGCTGGCCATAGAACTCCTGAGGGGTTTGAGCAGAGAGTAAGTATTTCATGATGCCAGGGCAGGAATCTGGATTGGGGAGTGCAGACCAGAGGCCTTGTGGGCTTGGTGAGGGTGGGCAGGTTTGCTGGGGATGGAGTGATTTGGAAGCCTACACTCCATTCTACTCCAAACCAGAAAACTCTTCAGCAGAGGTAGTCCTAGGAAAATATGAATTAGAGGAGGTTTTTTTCTTAGCCCTTCTTCTCTGGTGTCCTTTTCTTCTTTTTGTCATGCCGTCATTCCTGGCCTCTCCTTTCTAGCCTGGTGCAGAGCTTGCTCATCTTTGTCATTCCCACAGGGCCCAGCACACAGTATGCTTACACATGTTCTTTGAATGAGTGAAATTTCCCCACCTGGGTTTGCTGCCTCCTTCATGTTTTGCCACCCTTTCTCACTTCAGATTCTGAAATGGTCTGTATTTCATCTCCTTAGAGACACTGATGTGGCCTTTACAGAATATGAGCTCGAGCTTGATAAGGTGGTCCACGATAATGAGGACTTTGAGGGTCTTCTTCCTAGGTGCTCAAGGAGCTAGAAATATACTTTTATAGCTGCTGAAGGTAGTCTCCCTGCCTTTCTCCTGTAATTTAAAAAAGCAGTGGTGGGGATTATAGGCTAGGTAAGGCTGTAGAAAGAAAGATTACCAAGTTCCATTGGGGTATGGCTGCCTAGTGGTCTTTTAAACACTGTGTGAAGGCTTGTCTCAGGCCCCAAGTATATTGTAAGTGAGCCACTGCTAAATAAACCTTGAAACTTGATGGCTCTCTTTTCTCTCTTGGAATCTATTAATTTTATGTACATGATAGGCATATTTATTGATTGATAAAGGCTTGGAGGAGAAGCCTGAACCGGGATTGGTTTCCTGGGTCTCCAAGAGGCAGTTTGCTGCTACCACAATACATGTTTGAAACTCTTTATTTTCTAAGATCCTTGGAGTCTTAAATTGTTCTCCACCCCACACACATGTAAACTTTGGGCAATACCTCAACACCAGAAGTCCAGACCACACTTATCCATGAGTGACACCTCTTTTATTGACTCTATATGGCAAATGTTTAATTCTTTTTTTTTTTTTGTCTTTTTCCGTGTCCGGCAACGGATCGCAACCCTCAGTGTCGCCCCCGTACCGGACCGGGACCGGCAATGGGATCGCAACCCTCGGTGCTGCTCCCGCGCCTCGCTCAGCCAGTGAGCGGGAACCGGTCTGTATGTGGGATCCGAACCCTCGGCGGGAGCGCCGCCGCACTTCCCAAGCGGCGCACTATAGCAGTGCACCACCGGGCCGGCCCGGCAAATGTTTAATTCTAAGTTGACTTTCTCTTGTCCTCCAGCAGCTCTTGGGAAACTTCACTCTAGTATCGATTAACATGTGATGTGAACATCCAGAAGACAGATTCATTTTAACCTCAGTTTAAGCAAAATCATGTAGAAAGCCCTATTTCCCTTAAAAAGTATATTTCAAGTTAATAACACTTATTTTTCAATTATATTATTTTGGTTTACCTTTGTCATGTTTTTCTTTTATTATCACAGAAATCACGAGGCAGGCTGGGGATTAGGAAGAACCAGGGAATAAGGGCAAGGAGCCCCCTGTAGACAGCACTGTGCCAGTGACTCTTTGATGTAGGTTGTGATGCATAAGCCAGGGGTGAGGCAGGTGGGTTTTGGCTGGAGAAGTGGTATTGATCTATATGTGGATAAGAACTCAGGTCTTTGAGGCATGAAACAACCTCCCTTTGACTCAGAAGATCTGGTGTCTTTCCTACAACAAAACAAACAAATGAACTCTCCAAGAGAGATGGTGGGGGTGTGGAGAAGCTACCTAGGGCTATGAGAGGAACCAAGCAAAGTCTGGCGAGAGGGGATAGAGAGAAAGAGAGACAGCTACCCATTTACACAGGAGGGCAGAATGATTCATTTAAATATGTAGAGGAAGATAGATAGTTGGCATTTCCTAAATTACCTTGTGTGCAGCACATTATTGTGGGTATTGGAAGGAGCCATAGGCTCCAGCCACTCACAACTGCTAGTCTAGAAGTAGAGACAGAATATACTGATAGATGGGACCATTGGATAATTTCTACATTCTATGCTTACAAGGAAATTAAGGATTTTGGGGAAGAAAAAGAACCAAGACTGTTTAGAAAGGCTTCTTGGAAAAAATAGGGATGAATCAGGACTCACTGTAGACAAAGGCCATCCTATGCTACAGTTGTAGATTGGAAAGTAAGATGGACAGGCAGATGGATTTCCTTCTACTGTTTTCTCCTGAGGAATTTTCTGAGGAGTAAGGAATTTTCTAGATTGCTAAGTTGCTGGCTTGAGAAAAAGGGAGTAGAGAATCTTAGGGGTAAAGAGGAGAGAAGAAATTGATTTTCACTATTTTTTTTTTCTGATCGGTAAAGGGATTGCAACCTTCGGCACGGTATAGTCTGCACCGTAGGGAGTAGAGAATCTTAGGGGTAAAGAGGAGAGAAGAAATTGATTTTCACTATTTTTTTTTCTGATCGGTAAAGGGATTGCAACCTTCAGCACGGTATAGTCTGCACCGCGCTCAGACAGTGAGCGCACCGGCCATCCCTATATAGAATCTGAACCTGCGGCCTCGGCGCTATGAGCGCTGCACTCTCCCAAGTGAGCCACGGGGCCGGCCCTGACTTTCACTATTGACATCAATGTCTCACATCACTTTTTTAATCCCTTAATCTTTTACACCCTTCCTGACTTTTCCAAGTTCTTTCTTTCTTTTCTTTATAAAATAACTAGTTTATTCTGTTATAAATAATAGAAAACTGATACCATCTGAAAAAAATGTGCATGACAAGGGAGGAAAAGAGGGCAACTGAGGATACTGAGAGAATGAATAGCAAAGAAGAATGTCTAAGAAGAGAAAGATAGGGATTAGATTTCTGGCAAATATAAAAAAAATTCGGTGAAATAAAATGTGGGCATATACACACGAGAGCCCTCCTTGGAGATCACATAGTACATGTGACTGGTGCATGCAGAGCAGCTGTTCTCAGATCTGGGAACTTGTTGGCTCTGGTTTGGTTTTTTTCCAGTTCTCTTTCTGATTCCTGTACCTGGCAGCCCATCTAGTTTCTGAAGGGCTCTAGAAGCAGAAGCCTGGGCTTCTCTGATTCGTTGATAATCTTTTTTTGGTACGATAGAAATGTTAAGAATTTCCAGAATTGGATTCTTACTGAAACTAAACCCGTGAATGTATTAAATCATGAATGAAGAAACTTGGGTTTGACTCTGTCTTCTCTGAAGTTATCCCAGAGGGTCTCAGAAAAGCCACCTCGTTCGCAACCATCCCAGAATGACACTAGATGATATGGTACACATACAGCCCCTAGAGGAGCTCTGGCTATCCAGTTGTTTAGCGAAATGGCACAATGGTACTCGTGTAGTGTCTGCATGTAGCAGGGACTCCGTAAATATCAAGGGAAGGAAGCAAAAATGTTTTGGTCTACATCTAGATGGGTTTTTGTCTACATCATTTTGTCGTACATTTAGTCTGGAGTGTTTTGGTCTACTTTGAGTTTTCACCAAGTTGGAATTCAGCCTCTGCCAGGCTAGAATGGGATTTTAGAGGTATAGTGCTGGGGTGGTATGGTGGGCAAGTGAGTTGGAGGAGGTGGCTGTGTGTCTTCTTGGTCTAATGAGCAGACAGTTTGGGGGCTGCCATAGCTTTCAAGTTCAAGACTTGGCTGTGGCTAGTAATATTTACTGCAGAATTACAATTTCTAGCTTTAGCGAGAGAACATGAAACAGTTTCTACCCTGAGAATTTATTTTAGATAGGGAGACGAAGTAAACATTCAAACAGAATACAGTACAAAGTAAGTTCATAGATGGGGGAAGATGCCTAGTAAGCGGTCAGTCTGGTGGGGTCATTCACAGAACACTCCTGGGAGATAAGCTTGGATATTTATTTTCTTTAGTTTGAGCTGAATTTGGTTACTTCAGCTTTCTTTCCAACCTTTCAGGGAAGCTGTCTGAACTTTACTTCTCTTTCCTTAGGGGAGAAGTAACACACTGATTAGTACCGAAATGATTTCCTTCTGACTCTTCCTTTTCTACACAGACCAAGATTGAAACTCATTATTATTATTATATTTAAGTATCTAGACCTATATTAGAATCTGTAGCAAATATTTAACTGGATCTGTGTAGCTGGGCAAACTGGGTTTACTGGTTAAAAGTGTGTGTGTGGTTCGTTTTGTTTTCTTTTGTTTTTGGTGGGAGGCATAAAAGGAAGGAAAGCCTAGGTGAAGTTTACTTCATCAGATCACAGCCCAAGCTTTACACAGTCATGAAGATGTAGCTTGAACTGGTGTTTCCTGGGGAGACAGTTAGGCAATATGCCCATATGGGGCAATTCCTCCTTCTTCCATGCAGCTTTCTCAGACTGACCTGAGGTGTACAGAAGATATTCCCTAATCTTGATAACACGGGAAAACGAAGCCCTTACTGCTCATATCTTCCATCAACTGTGATTTCATCTGGGATCTTGACATGCTCTTTCCTCTGATGCGATTACCTTACTGTTTATTTCTGATTTAGGATTACCATTTCCAGTCCATGGTTTATATCTTTTACTTATTTTGGGGGGTGGGGAAGTACCCATGAAATTCCCCTAATTGTAACCTCCTGGAGAAGGGAATGCTCTATTTGCTGCCATTTGCCTTGCACTGTGTGTAAATGAGTGCATGGTGATTTGGTGGTGATTGTGGTAGTGTTAATAATTTAGGGAGAAAAAGACATTGCTTTTGCTTGAATTTCTTTGTAAAAGAATCATTTTGGTGCCTGAATTTTCTAATTTGGAATTTTCCTTTGTAATCACTTACACTTAGTTGAAATCTGATTTTTTAAAAAATTTGTCATGTAAAGAGAAGAAATCTTATTTTTAATAGTTTGAATCCAATCTTTATCACTTGGAAACTTTTGGTGGTATCCACTTGAGAAAAATACCAAACCATATAGGGATCATCCAAATTCTTACTTTAAACCCAACTCAAACTAAACAGACTCCATCTGTGAATTTTTATTTTTATTTTTATTTTTGTCTTTTGTCTTTTTCCGTGATCTGTGAATTTATTTACAGATAGTGCAGGACAAATGATAGCAAATACAATACCAAACCATATAGGGATCATCCAAATTCTTACTTTAAACCCAACTCAAACTAAACAGAATCCATCTGTGAATTTTTATTTTTATTTTTTTTTTGTCTTTTGTCTTTTTCCGTGATCTGTGAATTTATTTACAGATAGTGCAGGACAAATGATAGCAAATACAGAAAATTACCTTCTCTGGGAGCTTACGATGTAAGAGCAGTATATGGATTCTTTCCCATCTTTCCCAAACAGATGAAATCCTACTCTAAACAATATTTAACCGTTTGATTATTGGGCCACTCCTCCTTTCTGTAGTCTAACCTTAAATTTAGTTATTGTGGTTTGAGTATCATATCAGGTTGCCTAATGCAAAAACATTAGGTGGCTTATTTTCTAAATTAAATAAGCAATGAAAGTAATAAAATTCTGTGTCAGTTCAGTTGTTGAACATCAAGGGGATGACACTGAAGCAAATAGTAAATGTCACAGATAATGTACTTCGTCTTGGCCAGTTTGGGCTACTTCCTTTGCATTTTCATTTTGTTGTAGTTAAAGAGACTTGGACCTATGTTCTTGTTTCAGATCTCTGATGTCACCCGATTGGGCTGTAGATCCTGGGGTGCTTCCTTTACTGCAACCAGTTAAACTTTGTACCTCAGGCTTCAGCTGGTGAAGGAAAGGCAAGCTGAAAGCTTCATCAGGCAGAAGCTGTGCTCTTCTGCTCCACCTCACCGTCTACCACTCCTACTCTCTTCCCCCACTAGGTGTTTTCCCAGTGCAAATTCCGGACCAGTGAGCTATGCCACCCTGTCCTAAGGACCTCCTGTGCAAGAGACTTGTATTCAGTCCTGGTTAATCCAAAGGAAAGGGGAAGAAAGGAGGTCAGTCTGACGGAAGAGGCTGGACACACATTCAAGGCACAGACACAGGCAGTGCAGGAAGGAATGAAGTAGCAGCAAATGAACAGAACTCTGGACATTGATGAGGGGACAGCAGCAGGCAGAGAGCATGCTGGAGAGATCAGGTATCTGTAGGGATGGTTAGAGAAGCTTTCTGAGGGAGGGATGTGTTGAAAAGAGTTTGGAAAAAGGGTGTTCTAAGCAGAGAGGGACAGTCTGTGTGAGAGTGGAAGTGAATGACGGCAAGATGTTCACATGTGGGGAAAGATTTGTCCTGTTCAAAAAGAGAGCCACAGAAAAGGCCAATAGTAGGAGTAAGGACTAGAAGAACAGTGAAAAGAAGAAAGCCCTGGAAATAATTTTAGAAGTCTGGATTTAGCAGAGAGCAGGAAACTGCAGGTTTGGCTGGCAGGAGGGGTGTGTGTGTGTGTGTGTGTGTGTGTGTGTGTGTTGCTTTTCAAGCCTTGAAGAAGGTGTCATTTTGCAGAAGGAGGGTAGAGGGCACTCACACTTCAGTTATCTGCTGCAATGCAGCAATCAGGGTGAATGTGATTTAGTGCTGTAGCCTGCTTCATGGAAGGCAGCACTCCCTGATGACTGGTAGGGTGAATCTGAGTGAGATCTGAGAGAATCTCATTTTTTAGAGGTACCAATTTCAGAGGACAGGAGCATGGATCAGGAAATATGGTGAGAGGCTGGCTCTGGATATAGGGTATTTGCAAACTATAGGTAGAGTTCTAGTGGGAACAATGTGCTAAGTGTCTGATTGACTTTATGCCAACTGGATTGAATTCAGGGCTAGGATAGTGATCCCTAAATATCTGAAACCAACTATTTTAGTTGGGTTCCTTAGGTTTAATCAAAATTTTCATGCAATGTCCCTAAATAAAATCAGGATCATTAGAGGTTGTTTTGTTAATCCCCTTGTCTTTGGACATATCTGGGGCTTTTTTTCCTTTGGAAACTAAAGTGGAAATGTGATCCTTTATCTTCTCTGTCCTACTTTCTATACTGAGAGCATGTTCAGAATATCCATTATTCCTTATCTTGAGTCCGTATTCCTTAATAACCTTTTTTTTTTTTAAATAAAGAAGAGATCCAAAATAGAAAGATGAAGACATCAGTGTTGATGCCTGATATCTATTGGTCTTTGTGTTTATTTCCATGAACGATTAATATATGCTAAAAATGCTCTGGTTGTTGTGTGCTCAGAGCTGGACACAGACATGGGTCACAGTGGGGAACAGTAATACTCATTTAAAAATTTTATTTATTTATTTGAAATTTTTTAATTTTTGTTTTTTGCCAGCTGGCCAGCACTGGGATCTGAACCCTTAACCATGGTGTTACAAGGCAGAGCTCTAACCAGCCGAGCTAACTGGCCAGCCCCTATAATACCCGTTTTTGGTGTTCTACTAAGTCAGGTCCCTGGTTGTCAAGAGCAACTGAATCGGAGTGATCAACTTCACGTAGCTCAAGTCCTTTTTCCCTGCATTGCTGTGAACTTTTAGCTCTGGAATGGGGTTGATCATGATTTAGAGTGACTGACAAGCTGAAATTTTTGTGGTTCTGGGTTCTTCTGGGTTAAAGATAAGGAGGAGATTGCCATTCTCTGGTGAACATTCCTCCCATTCTACTCCTGATTGGCAGCCAAGTCTGGGGAGCAAATGGCCAAGTGCATTAGGAAGCTTAAGAGATGTTTTGTTAAACCATCCTCATTAAACTGGCACCGTCTGCCTTCCTACTCTCCTTTGTCCCAGTTACGGTTGGTTTTTGTGACAGATGTTTCCTAACAGTGTGTGCCGGCAGCATCTGGAAGCTTTGGGTGACTGCTGAGGTTTGGGAAGGCCAAATCTGGAGGTATTTATGTTGTTAGGGAACTTGCAACCATTTTCTTGCCATTGGGCCACCATTTAAAACCACTCCCCCGCCAATCTTCCTTTGGCCAGTGAAAATGAAGATTTCATCCTTCTCTAGCACTTCCTAGCCTGCACTGAAGACGGTTTTTTTCTTCTCAGGAATGAGGTGGTGAGTAGAAAAGATTTGGAATAGATTGATGAAAGGATAGTGTGATGAAAGATGTCTCAGAAGGGTTAATTACGTTTGGCATCTTGATATCTGTTGTCCTATATTTCCACTAAAAACCAAGGAAAGAGATGAATTAAAGTTGTAGGAGTAGGAATTATAATTAGATGTAAAATCATACCTGGGAACTATTGGAATAGCTACAAGGATGCTTTGGAATCTCCTCTCTAGGCATCTAAAAGAATTGTCTGGAGATATTTTGGCATTAGATTGGATTAGGATTTTAGCAGGAAATGGTTTAGATAGAACTTTCAGATTTAATTATCTCCTTGCTTCCCACCCTGGCCCATCAGTAACTATTTGGGAGGAAAGGGAAGACATTGGCAGGGGGCGACCTAGGTATAAGGGTATGAACTGGTTCAAATACTCCTTTAGTAGCCTGATACACCTTATTCTCTGTGGAGGTAAGGTGCTGCAGCAGAAAGAACATGGGCTTTGAAGTCATGAAGAACCAATTTCAAATTCCAACTCTTCTTTTTACTGGATATATGATTTTGAAAAAGTTATTTAACCCCTGTTAATATGTAAAATGGAATAATAATACTTATCTCACTGGCTTTTTTTTTTTTTTTTGTGACTGGTAAGGGGATCACAACCCTTGGCGTGGTGTCGCCCACACTGCGTTCAGCCAGTGAGCTCACCGGCCATTCCTATATAGGATCCGAACCCGCAGCCTCGGTGCTCCCAGTGCCGCACTCTCCCGAGTGAGCCACAGGGTTGGCCCTCTCACTGGGTTTTTATGGGGGTTAAATGAAATAACATATGTCCATTGCTTGCAGCTCAACAAATTTTGGTTCCCTTTCATCTCTCTCTCCCTGTATCCCTAATTCTTGCACATATAACTGGTACCCCCATTTGCCAGATATATTTTTTCTCTGCCTCCAGCCTCTGCAAGTCTTTCCCAATGCTTCTTAGCCATTCAAGCCTAGGGCCCTGATTTATTAATTTGTGTTAGTCCCACAAAATGACAATAAGAGTATGTACCTTTTATAACCATGCTAACATGAGCCAAGGTTGTGGTTTCTTTCCAGGCACTTTTACTTGCTGACAATTTTGGTTGTAAATCAAAGACAAAGGAGTTCTATCCTCTCACCCACCCCTCTGATCTAAAGTCCCTGATTTGAAGTTAGATCGTTCTGGCTGGGATTTTACTTCCAACCAAAAAGTGATGGGAAGCTTGTTTATAAAGATCACCCAGGGGAAAAAAAAAATCAATAACCTTTACTTCGGGACATTCTTGTTTTTCTCCCAAATTTTTAGTTCAAAAAATATCAAACCAACAGGAAGTTGAAAGAATAGTATAATTTACAACCATTTATCTTTCACCAGGATTGACCAGTTGTTAATATTTTGCCACATTTGCATGCTCTCCTTCATATGTGTGTATATATTTATAAAATATACATAAATATATACAAAATATAGTTAATATTCAAATTTTGCTAATTGCCCAATAATGCCCAAGTCCAGTCAAAGGTTATGCACTGCACTTTGTTGTCACATTTCTTTATTCTCCTTTAATCTGGAATAGTTCCTTAGTCTCTTCTTTATGACATTCACAGTTTCTAAGAGTCCAGGTCACTTGTTTTGTAGAAAGTCACTCAGGCTGACTTTGACTGATTGTTTTCATCATTAGATTAAGGTTGTGCATTTTTTGAGTATTATATAAGAACACTTATTTTTAATTTTTAATTTTTTAAATTTTTATTTTTTTATTGTAACAAAGTAGATTGTACATATCTGTGGGGTACAGAGTTGAACATCAATACTTGTGTGCAATATGTACTGCTCACATCAGAATAATTACTATATTCAGTAATATACACTCATTGCTATTCCCGGCCCTTTACCCATTCCTCCCTCCCCGTCCCGTCCCACTTCTAGTAACCTCAGTTTTCCTTTGGAAAGTTCCATGTATTATTGTGAATGCTGTATCTTTCTTTCTTTTATTTATATGTTTATTATTTTATCTCCCACTTATGAATGAGAACATATGGTATTTCTCTTTCACTTATTTGGCTTATTTCACTTAATATGATTTTCTCTAAGTTCATCCATGTTGCTGTGAATGACAATATTCATTCTTTTGTATAGTTGAGTAGTATTCCATTGTGTAGATATACCACATTTTCCTTATCCAGTCATCTGATGATGGACATTTAAGTTGGTTCCAACTCTTGGCTATCGTAAATCGAGCTGCAATAAACATGGAGATGCAGGTGTCTCTTCGACATGATGATTTCCATTCCTTTGGGTATACACCCAGCAGTGGAATTGCTGGATTGTACGGCAGTTCCATCTGAGGTTGTTTAAGGATATTTTTAAAGGCAGTGAGTGCCATGTAGGCAGGAGCATGTATTTTTCCTCCCTGTTGTGTTCCTAGCACCAAGCACAGTGACTTGCATGTAGTATGTTCTTAATATTCATAAAATGAAACAATAACCTAAAACTATGACTGCCACTTAGGTCCATTATTTTTCTACTGAGGAGAGGGAGAAGAGCAACCTTCTCCTGTATCCTCATCCCATTTTTATTATAAATCTTTGCACTTAAAGGGGTAACCCAAGACTTCTTTTTTTTGATAGTAACGTATCATAGAATTTATTTTAAAAGGTTTTAATTGACACTTAATACTTGCACATATTTATGGGTACTGTATAATATTTCAACACATGTAAACAGTGTATAATGATCAAATCAGGTCAATCAACATATCCATCACCTCAAACATTTATCATCTAAGACTACTTTAGTGAGACCACAGAGAAGAGAATACGAGGTAGGGACTATGATGGGAGGGAAGCCATGGAGTCTCTATTCACCCTGGGTGGGTGGTGGTGGTGGTCATTCTGTGTACAGACAGGAGGATGAGTAAGGTGGAAAGAAAACAGCACACACAACCTGGGAGTATATGGTCTGTTTTCTCGCTGAGAGAAATTAGTTATTTAGGTTTTCAGATTTTGCCATACCTCCCTCTCCTAACCCCCATTTGAATCCTAAGAATGCCATAGTGAAAATTGATTTCTGTCCCTCCTTCTTTCCCAGAGGGGACAACCCTATAATTCTCCCCTTCTCCACTCTACCCCCCTCTCCCCCCACCACACACAAGTGTGTATTTTCTAACATTTATAAATGGTTGTTGGGCGGCCATTCTCTCCAGATTATTTATTGTTGAGAAAATCTATAACTCCTTGGACTTCTCATTTTGATGTAGAAGCTTTCATGCCTGTCGCCTGGGGGAAGTGAGGTTATGAGAGGTACTCTCTGCCTCTCAAAAATGTGTTTTCAGGCTTCCCTGTGGGGCTCTTTCTCTCCCTAGCTCTGATCATCTCAGACATTTCTGACAATCCTTCCTGAGGCATCTGGGGCTTGGGACTGAATTCATCTATTTAATTTTGCAAGGCTTGTGAGAGCCTGATTCACACTGCTCCTGCTCCTTTTCTGAGAGTCTACCTACACCTGTCTTTGCAGTCCTTAATTTCACTGGTTTCTGGGAAAAAGCACTTTTTATCTCCATACGAGCTTTTGGTTATCCACAGTAATGGAGGAGAGTCTACCTACACCTGTCTTTGCAGTCCTTAATTTCACTGGTTTCTGGGAAAAAGCACTCTTTATCTCCATACGAGCTTTTGGTTATCCACAGTAATGGAACAGATAATCCAAAATAGTGAATATACAGATTGCTTTTGTTTGATTTTTACGTGATTGAATCCTGGCTTAAAGATAATCCATAATGTGAACAACTTTGATGAAAGTAATCCATCATGTTAATCTCCCATGGGTGGGTGTATGGCATCTCTTTTTTGGTATCTAGAGTGGGAGATAGGTGGAAGAATGCCTCAGTTCGTTTAGCTCTCTTTTGTTGTCGGAACTACCAGACATGTGTTGAGAAATCTGCAGAACCTGTCCCCATGCTGTGTTTTCAAACTTTGGAGGCCCATTCCTTAGTTTGAGAACCAAATACTTAGTTCAGTGAACATGATGATCAGTAGCTAACATATGAAACCATCACTTTATTTAGGGTTCTCATGACACCCAGAGTAAAAGCCGAAGTCTTCACAGTGACTCTGAGGCCCTACATGAATGATCTGTCCTCCTGATTTCTTTCTGACCTCATCCCTTACCACCTCCCCCTCTTTCACTCTGTGCCAGCCCAAAATAGCCAGGTATCACTTCACATACATTAGGATGG
This sequence comes from Galeopterus variegatus, assembly GCF_000696425.1. Classification (NCBI taxonomy): domain Eukaryota; kingdom Metazoa; phylum Chordata; class Mammalia; order Dermoptera; family Cynocephalidae; genus Galeopterus; species Galeopterus variegatus. The sequence goes on from NW_007726171.1 coordinate 431,427, forward strand.
CTATTACTAAAAAAAAAAAAAAGTAGAAAATAGCAAGTGTTGGTGAGAATGTGGAGAAACTGAAACCCTTGCCCACTGCTGGTGGGAATGTAAAGTGGTGCAGCTGCTGTGGAAGACAGTGTGGTGATTCCTCAACAAATTAAACGTAGAATAATAATGTGATCCAGCAATTCTACTTCTGAGTATATACCCAAAAGAAGAGAGAACAGCGGCTTGAAAAGATGTTTGTACACCCATGCTCATAGCAACATTATTCACAATAATCAAAAGGTGGAAGCAACCCAAGTGTCTATTGATGGATGAGTGAATAAACAAAATGTGGTATGTACATACAGTGGAATATTATTCATCCCTAAAAAGCAAGACAATTCTGATACATGCTGCAACATGGATGATCCTCGAAGACATTTATGCTAAATGAAATAAGCCAGTTACAAAAAGAAAAATATTGTGTGATTCTACTTCCATGAGGTACCCAGAGTAGTCAAATTCACAGAGACAGAAAGTAGAATAGTGGTTCCCGAGGCCAGCGGGGGGAGGAGGGAATGGGCAATTGTGTTTAAAAGGTACAGAGTTTTAGTTGGGGAAGATGAAAAGTTCTGGAGATGAACAACAATGTGAATGTACTTAATGCCACACTTAAAAGCAGTTATAGTGGTAAATTTTATGCTACATGTATTTCACCACAATAAAAAATGCATTAAAATGGCCACAGTCTTTGTACTTGCTCTTCTCAGAGACCTGCATCATTGTTTGTCCCCTCACCTGCTCCTGACTGTTGGTGAAATGTTATCCTCTCAGTGAGTCCTTCTTGGACTATCCATTTTAAAATGGCAACTCCCACCCTGAGCACACTTGCTTTGCTTTTCTGTGCAGCACAGATCACAGTCTAACACAATATATATTCTTGTTACTTATTTGTTTATTATCTGCTTCCTCCTGCTGGAATGTAAGTGACTTGAGTGGAAGGATTGTTTGCATTTTTTAATTGTTGTGTCCCTGGTGCTGAATAGTTGGGGACGAGTAAACATTTGTTGAATGAATGAATGATGACTGTGACTAGAAACAGGCTTCTAGAGAAGAGAAAAGGAGAAGATTCCATTTTTCACCTGGCTTTGTTAACTAATTTCTTCTAGACCTTGGCTATATAGCTCAGACCCAGTTTTCATGATGGCTTTTGTGTTCTTTACCTTTTCTTATGTGTTTTGAACTGTTTCCAGTTTGGAAGTGCTGGTGTGCTATATTATACCACAGTTATAATTTAAAGCTCTCACCCTGAAAACTTCTACTCTTGTATTTCTGACTGCCCCCTACCAGTGTTGCCAGGGTGCTTGAGTCAGAACTTTGGAAACTCTGGGGTAGCTTAGATATCCAGAAAACTTTATACTTGTTCGTTTGGGAGATACAGGTTTGATTGGCTCCAGAACTTTGATTCTCTGGAAATTTTAAGGAGGAGAGATTGGGATAGTTCGGGATTAAGAAGGGAGCTGAACTTGTATGCAACGGGATTGATATAATCTCTGAAGATGTTGTGTTTAAAGTCCATTTCTCTGGGCCGGCCTGTGGCTCACTTGGTAGAGTGCGGTGTTGATAACACCAAGGCCACGGGTTCGGATCCCATATATGGGATGGCCGGTTTGCTCATTGGCTGAGCATGGTGCTGACAACACCAAGCCAAGGTTTGAGATCCCCTTACCGGTCATCTTTTTATTTTTTATTTATTTATTTTTTTGTCTTTTTCCGTGTCCGGCAACGGATCGCAACCCTCAGTGTCGCCCCTGTACCGGACCAGGACCGGCAACGGGATTGTAACCCTCGGTGTTGCCCCCGTGCCTCGCTCAGCCAGTGAGCGGGAACCGGTCTGTATGTGGGATCCGAACCCTCGGCGGGAGTGCCTCCGCGCTTCCCAAGCGGCGCACTAGCGCAGTGCGCCACCGGGCCGGCCCCACCGGTCATCTTTTTAAAAAAAATAAATAAATAAAGTCCATTTCTCTGGAACTTTGAGACCTTAAAATAATTATCTAACAGCCCCATTAGCATTCCTCTCTAAATTCTTTATCGAACTTCTAGAAAAGCAGATTGTATCCAGACTGTATTTGAAGCTATTCAACAGGAGCCATGAGGCCAAACTTCCTGACTGGCAGGATCGTTAGCACCCAACCAAGGGCATCGGTGGAACTTACTTCCTTGGAAAAATGTTTTGAAAAGGAAAGGCTCTGAGTGAGTGCAGTGCCCTTCTTAGAGACGGAGGAATGAACACAATGACCTCCAGAATGAAGGAGAGTGGGTGGGGTTGGCTGGGAAGGCAAGGCAGCCTGCAATTTAGTGGGTGGATTGTTGGATTTGACATGAGTTCTTCTTGGCTACTTGGGATGGAACTTTTGTCTTGGAGTTTGGAAAGAGCTCAGAGAATGAGAGAAACACAGGGAGGAGGAGGGAGGTTAGGAGGGAGCCGGGGGCATTATGGAATTCATACAAGCTGGCTGCATATTGTCTGCCTTTTCTCTGTATTTCATTAAGCACCTCCCCTGCACCAAGCACCTCCTTTGGGAGAGACTGTTTCCTAATTAACTGAAATTCACGGACCCAGGGCCCTCATTAGGAAATGTCCTCAGGAAATGCTCTTTAAATAGAAGATTATGCGTGTTCTAGTCTCCTGTTCCCACCTCTGTCTAGCCCTTTCTCTCTTTCCAAAAAATATTTTCTACTTCTAGGAATCCTATGATATAGCAATCAATCAATACATCTATGTATTTATTTACTCTATCCTAAATATCTCTTTTGGTTGCTTGGTACAATTATGAGGATATTCTTGTCCTGGGTAACAGGAGTTGGCATTGGGAGTGTGGAATTCAGGAGGAGGAGGTACGTGGTTCTTGGCCCTACCCTCTGTAAGCTTTTAGACTAAAAAGGAATTTAAGGGACACACCCAGGACATCACTAGACAAAAAGGAAAAACTAGTTTCAGCAGAGCATCAGGGCTAGCTTTAAATCCTGGTGGAATGGGGAGGAAGGTTGGAGATGGAGGACTCTGTCAGGATGTTATAGGAAGGGTTTTAGAAGTTGGGGGAAAGGTTGTAGAATAGGGTTGAGAAGAGCTAGAGGTTCAAGCCTGGATAGAAAGGAATGAGGAGGGTATCCCTGGCAGAGCAAGTAATTTACACAGGTTAAGGGCTTGTTGCATGAAGTCAGGATGTGAGGAGCAGATTTGCAGTTACAAGGCTGAGTTAGGAGTGAGAGGTGGGCTTGAGGGTAGGGGTAGGCAGAGTTAGGGAGAGGCTCTGACAGCTGGGTTGAAGAACCTAGACTGAATATAAACTGTTGGAATAATTGCAGATTATTGTACAGGGAAAAGGTACTTTTGGGAATTGCACTTGAAGATGTTTCTCTTTATTGTTATACACTGGGTTGCAGTTAGGCTTTCTCAGGATTCCCATTAATATGCTAATAATAAAATGCTTTTTCTTCTGTAGGTCTGGTTGTTTGTTTGTTCTGCCTACTTTCATCTGAGTCATAAAATGTGATTATTTAATTCCCATGTGTTTTTGTTCTTCAGGTTGCTTCCCTGGTATCTTCATACTTTGTTTATAGGTCCAATTTAACTCGTCTTCAGCAAAAGTGGGAAGGGCCCAAGGACCACCCCGCCCAACCAAATTGAGGGAAATGGAAATGTACTCTCCCATTTCTCATGTCTCATGCAGTTCTTTTGTTGAAGCTCAAGTGCACGGACTTGAGTGAATCGTTAAGCTCAGTTCGTGGCACTCTGGCATCATCAGTTCATGTAAGGCCCCTTTGCGATTTGCTCTGTTTTTGCCTTTCATCCTCACCTCTATTCTTATTTTCCCTTTTGGAGCCATCTGCTCTAGTGTATTTAGTTAGCGCCCTTCCAATCCATACTCTATATGTTTATTTAGGTATATTAATCCATTCAACAAATATAAAGTGCCTACTACGTGCCAGGCACAGTTGTAGGTGCTGGAAATACAGTAGTGAACAAAACAAAAACTGTCTGCCTTCGTGTTGCTTACATCCTAGTGGGGTGAGACAAATCATGAACAAGTAAGTGAGTAAGAGGTTTAATAGTGGTAAGTGCTATGGAAGCAAAAAGTCGGCTGGGGGATAAGGTGTATTGCGGGTGGTCAGGAGTGGATTGTATTTTATGCAGAGTGATTAAGGAAGGCCTTCCTGAAAAGGGGATATCACACCAAATGCAGGTAAGGGAGCCATGAAGATATCCGGGGTAAGAGTGGTCCAAGTGTGGAGGACTGCAAGTGTGAAGGCCCCGAGGCAGGATCTTGCCTGGTATGTTAGGAGGCCAGAATGGTTAGGAGGCCAGTGGCTGGAGCAAAATGAATCAGGAAAGAGAAAAACAGAAGATGAGAGGTAGCTGGGCCAGTGGCAAATAATGTAAGGCTGTGTTTCTTTAGTGTGCGTAAATGACATTGTGTTGTACACTTCTTCCTGCTTTTACTTTTTCCACTAACATTGTTTCTGAGATCTACACCATGTTGCTATATGTAAATCTACTTCATTTTTTCTGATTGCTGTGTTCATACAGCAGATTTTATGTATATATTCCCCTAGTAATAGACGCTTGGGTTGCCTCCAACTTCATACTGCCACAAACAGTGCTGTGATATCAAATATCCTTATTTGAGCCTCTTTATGGACCCAGGAGAGAGTTTCCCTCAGTTATATATTTAGAAGTTGGATTGCTGGGTTAGAGGGTGTGTGCATCTCTCCACTAAGATTGTGATTCAGGATGGTGGCCGCAGTTACACTCACACCAGCAGTGTGTGATAGTTTGTATCTTCTCATTTAACTCTCATATTGATCCAGTAAGGCAAGTATTATTATTCCCACTTTATGGATAAGGAAACCAAGGCTTAGAGAGATTATGCAAGTTATCTAAATTTATGTGGTTAAGCAGAAGAGCGAGGGCTCAAATCCAGCAATTTTGACTCAATATTCTTTACTATAGTACCCAGTCCTGCCTCTTCCAGGAATAACGAGGCATCCATAGGCAAATGTACTATCACTATTATTGCTATTAATAATGTCTTTCTCTTCTAGTCATTTCCTCCCTTTAGGACTAGTTGGACAGAAGACAGAATTCTTGAGGTTTGAGGAGCCACCAAAGGGGAACTGTGGCCTCCTCTCAATCTCTGCCCATTTTAGGAATTGGGGTGTCAAAGGAAAGCTGTGCACAGTCCTAACAGCCACAGGGAAGAGGGCAGTGTGGCATGGTAGTTCACCCTGAGTTTTGACATCAGACAGTCTTTGTTCAAATCCTGGCTGCATCATTTACTATTTATGTGACTTTGCACAAGTTCTTAACTTATCTGAGTCTCAGTTTCCTAATATGTGAAATGGAGAAAACAACAGGATTTGTCTATTAGGTTTGTTGTGAGGAAGTACAAGTAAAATAGTGTAGTGCACATAGTAAATGTTCAATAAATGTCAGTTGTTGTTTTTGTTATTATTATTATATTTGAGTCTTGCACTTTTCAATGCCTGGTCTAACACAGTAAGCCTTGGACCCCCAAGGTGTTTAGCACTAGCATGCCTGAGGGGTGTCTAGAATCCTTAAAGCTTCAAGGCAAAAATATATATGGAATAAAATAATTTTTATTTTCTCATTAAGGACAGTTCAAGTTTCATTGGGTGATTTCAAGGCTAGGCATTTATAAGGATGAATTGATATTCAAAGTTGGAGAACTTTGGATCAGATTCTAACGTTAATTATTAGGCAGATTGTATTAAGTACATATTTTTTTACTAGGTACAGAGATAAGCATTATTGTACTTAATCTTCCCAACAACCCTATGAGGTATTTACTTGTATTCCCATTTTACAATTGTGGAAACTAAAGCACATAGAGGTTAAATAAGTTGTTTAGAGTCACTCAGCTATGAAGTGGTTGAGTTGAGACTTGAATCCAAGCTGTCTGTCTGCAGAGCTCTTACTCTTAAGTCTTTAGCATGCAGAGCTTTGTGCTAAACCATGCTGTCTTCCTATGAAGGAAGGTTTTAGAATCTCTTCCTTTTTAAATCTAGGACAATTCCTTGTCATTTGGGATGATTTAGAGCTGTCATGAGAAGTAAGGGGCTAGTCATAAAAGAATCTCCAGAGGGTGAGGATATGAAGTCTTTATGGTATTTATTATGCATCCCTTATGTCCCCCCAAGTGACAACTTCTGGCTTAGGGGATGTCCTACCTAGAGTATAGGGGCTGAGCATGATGCCTTCAAAAAAGTAGAGATTCTCTAACTGGGGATAAGATGGTTCCCTGCCACCCAAGGCAGCCTGATATTTATAAAACCAGTATCCACAAAGGCAAACAATTCTTTATCACCTCTGTGCGGCTTATACATGCCATGAATTTTCTGCGGTCAAGGTTTTATCACTGTTGGTTTTCTCTTCACACTTTTCATTTTGATTGCCTTCTACAAGGAATGTAATACCACTTATATATTTACCTGAGTCAGATTTATAAAGGTTGCTTGGATACAAAGTGTGTATCTCAAAGTCAAGTAGATAGGAATTCTGGATTATCTATTCTTTCAGGTTTTCTCTTCTCTGTTTGTACATTTGTTCAACAAATAGTTATTGAGCCTCTAATTCACAGTCTAGTACAGGAGACAGACAGCTGGACTGGCATCTTGATATTTTATGGCAAATGGGGTAAGCACAGGTGCTGTGAGAGTAACAGGAAGGACACCTCATCCAGAGACACAGTCAGGGGAGGCTTCCTGGGGAAGAAATATCTAAACTGGGAATTGAAACATAATAAGTAGGAGTTAGTAAGGGGGCCAAAGAGGGTATTAGAGGCAGGAGAACAGGGTGAGTCTAGAATTGCTTGGTGGGCGCATGGGAAGGGATGAAGCTAGAGGAATAAGCATAGGTCAGATTATGAATAAATTTGGAAGGGCCAGTTAGGCTTTATCCTGAGGTCAGAGGGAAACCACTGAAAGGTTTTAAGTGGCAACAACTCAGTCAGATTTATAGTTTAGAAAAATTCCATGAGTTAAGAATTGACTCTCTTTACCTTACTTGCTTGTGAGTAAATCATAATGTTAGAGCTGGTGAATGGCAAATAAAGGAGTCTAGGTGGATTTGTAGAGGGAAAGCCTGATCCAATAACCTGAGGGTCCCTTTGGATAAACTGTAGAGAAGACTTTTCAATTTTGACTTGACCTTTTTGTTTCCAAAAACCCGTCAACATTTCCTGAAATTCTCTCAAAACCAAAGCCTGAGCAGGAAGGAAAGTGTGGGTTGCATGACTTGGTTTTCTCTGTTCTCCACTACACATTTCCGGGGCATTGCTGTGAATTGCTTATCCAAACCCTTGCTCCCTGTGAGGAGGGGACCATTTGAGTAGCAGCAGGGGAGTGGGGGGAAGGAAGAACCACACGCCGAGCTTGTTCATTAAGAAAATATATTTGGCGTATGCAGACAATGGTTTGAGCGAGTTAAAAATAGCTCCTTGTGAAAAATTAATAGGGAGTTATAAGTGAGTGTTTTAATACAAGCTCCCAGAGCAGGGCAGATTCTCCAGGCGGCTGGCGGCTGACATCACAGATGGCTCAGGGTGTTTACAGAGCACGGTGTGGCCACTGAGGAGAGTCGTCTCCAGAAGTGAGCTCACCTTCTCTCCCAGAACCCTGGGGAGAGAGGAGACAGAAGGAGTTGTTTTTGATTGTGAGTTACTGAGCCAGGTGACTTATTTCTTCTCTCTCTACCCATCACATTCTCCTAACTGTGGACATAAGATTTGTAGTAAGTTTTGCCTTTTTGTTTTGGGTGAGGTTTATTGTATGTCAGAATTCATAAAAGTTCTTTCTGGCTCTTCTTTCTTAGTAATAATAGACCCTTAGTTGGCTGCTGGATCCATTTCTTCAGGGTCTTCTTACCCAAGGGCCAGCTCCTCTCTTCTTGCAGGTAGTTATGAAGTCTCTGCTGCTTTCTCCCTCTTCCTCTCTTTTCACAGTCCACTGTGGTCTAAGATGAATAAAGTGACTCACATTCTTTGCCATCGGTACAGCTAAGTGGATAGTGCAGAATGAGGAGAGGGGCTAGCTGCATTTTGGGGGACCAATATTTATATTTTAAACCCAGATGATATTTAAAAAATGGTTCTGTAATTGCAATGAGGCCCTCTAGGCCGTGAATTAATGTGTCATAACTCACGCCCAAGCACTGCGCAAACATCCCGCGTGTGAATTATTGCACAATAAATTCATGCCCTGTTGTGTCTTACAGCTTAATTAGTACATGAAGCTACATGAGTTAGACGAACACAAATGGGATTATGTCATGTGGTGCGTAAAAAAGCAGAATGTTGGGAGGTATTTGGAGCTTTTTTCTTGGGGGGAACAGGATTGACTTTTCTATGACATCCTTTGGTGTCAGGTTTCTGTGATGTTTTGGCTGCAACAGGTGACATGTTCTTTGGCATGTGACTTCCGAGCTTTGGTTGGTTGGTTGGTTCAGTAAATATTTATTGTGCATCACATTCTAGGCATTATGGAAGGATAATACATATAAGAAATATGGCCCCTGCCCTTAGGGAGCTTATATTCTAATATAAAAAGTAAGGCATAGCTGCAACACAAAGTAGAAAGTGATGAGGGCCAAAAGTAATATACAAATAGAGTGTCTTGGGAATTCAGGGTGGAGGGTGATCATTTTTGGTTAGCACAGTGGTGAGGGTCAACTGGTGAAATCAGAGAAGAGTTTGTGGAGGAATAGCATTTGAGTTGTCTCTCAAAGGATGGATGGGATTTTGCCACACAGAACGGGTGGTGGGGCTGGGCAGTGGATTCTAGGCAGAGAGAATAACACTCGGAAAAGCATAGAAGAGCAAAGTGAAGCAGCGTTCAGAGCACACTGAGTAGGCTGTGTAGCTTGAGCTTTGGCTGTGTGAAGGGGCAACATGGACAGACCAATTGCAGCCAGAGCTTTCCTATGAGCATAAAATACTTCAGATTTAAACCCACTAACTATTCTGAAAATCCCTGGGGTTGGTTCTTCTACTTGGCAATATCTATATTCTTGAACTTGATAAAGTTTCTTCACTATTGTCTGCCTTGGTCACCTGCTTGGAAAGTGCTCAGCTGAGAGCACAGTTGACCATCCTGGGTTCTACTCTTGTCTCCACTGCTACCTAGCAATGTGACCTTGACCAAGCCACTTAAATTCTTCAGAGCTTTGCTTCTTTAACATGAAAGGTGAGAATGGATGATTTCTAAGGCTCAATTTAGTTAAAATATTCTAGGATTTCCTCTGGTTTTTCTGCCCTCTTGCTTTCTCAACTAGACCTCTACTGCAAGCAGTCTGAACCTGCATCCTGTCAGCTTTTCACTAAAACCCATTGTTGGAATCTTAGGGGTACAATAAATAACACCCCAACTCCCCACTTCTATGTTTGGAACCAATTGATAATCAAGACATATGAGACAGGCAGATGATTAAACCATCAGCTTAGATCTGCAGCTGTATTGGATTGCTAATATTGCATCATTGAATTGGACAGACTTATCCCTCAGTCACAGGTGGTGCTGAGCCCACCTGGCCCCCCCCCCCCAGAGCCAGAGCCTACTCTTGTTAGATGTTTGTCATGTCTGAGCAGGTCGGAATGCATGTGTCTTGTGGGCAGGCTGGCTCTGGGTGGCGGGTAGTGGGGAGAAGCAGCAGTAGCAGCAGCAACAACAACAAAGCAAAAACAAAAACCCAGAAAGAGGCTGAGCTGGGCATGCTCAATGCTGTCTCTTCAACTCACCAAGCAAAGAAATTGTGGTGACAGAGGGAGCAAAGGGAGGCTGGGAACACCGTTCTGCTCAGTGGCTTTCAAACTTCAGTGTGCATAGGCATCCGCTGGAGGGCTTGTTACCACACAGATGCTGGCCCCACCACCAGCAAGTCAGTAGGCCTGGGCGGGGCCTAGAATTTGCGTTTATAACAAGTTCCCAAGTGACATTGATGCTGTTGGTCCAGGGACCATGCTCTGGAAACCAAAGCTCCAGCTGAAGCCCCTCCACATACAAAGATGAAGTGAGGGAAACAAAGACTCCCTTCTTTTTTTTTTTTTTCCCTTTTTTTCTTTTTTCGTGACTGGTAACGGGATCGCAACCCTCGGTGTCGCGTCCGCACCGTGCTCAACCAGTGAGCAGACCGGTCTCTATATGGGATCCGAACCCTCGGTGGGAGCGCCGCCGTGCTCCCAAGCGCCGCACTCTACCGAGTGCACACCGGGCCGGCCCCAAAGACTCCCTTCTAACATTCACTTTCATCTAATAAAATGCCCTGATTAAAATACCACAGTTTTCTGTCTCTTTATTTTCTTAATTTTGTTTCCTAGGCTGAAGATCCTAGATAAGGAGTGAAACTTGTCCACTTCCCATAGCACCCAGCTAGGCGCCAGGCACATAATGAACATTTAATAAATATCTGTTTAGTTGAATTGAGAAATAAATGCATAATTTATTTCTTTGGTACAAAAGATTCTCCTTTCTTGCAGGCTTGCACAGTCCTACTCCTTTAACACTATCTTCTAGGAGGCTTCTTTGACAAACAGCCTTCTCCCCATCCTTCTGGCACCTAGAACTGTACCCAGCTGCTGCTTCTAATTTTGCCTTTGTTTGGCTGTGCCTGAGTCCTGGCGACTATCCTGTCTATTCCATCATAGTGGAATCTTGTTCAGGGCAAGGACAAGGTTCTCTCCTTCCTCTAGACCTCCTCCCCCAGCAGTGAGAACAGTGTTGTTCATTCAAAGAGCAACAAGGGATAATACAATCCTGGGCAGGAGAATGCCTGGAACAACCTCCCTTGGGCCCTCTCCATCTATACCCATGGAATTCGGGGAGGGGCAGGAGGTAGCAAAGTTGATAGAAGGCCCAACCCACTCTTTCTGACTCCATGGAATCCCTGAAGACCAGACTGGCTCCAGTGTGGGCACAGCAGGCATCTTTCCTGAAGCAGTCAGAGATTTATGCTTTGGCATAGAAGAATGGCCAGTGTATTCCTTTTGTATTTATATACAGGGCCTACCCTGGGAAGCAGGGATGAGAAGCTGCTCTCTTACTTGTGGGATCTCTGAAATGTTCCCAACAGGGAAGGTGACACCAGGGAAACCTGCTAGAGACAGGGTTACCCATATACCTGCCAACTCTTTTAGATGCCTTTTTGAGAGACTGGTGCAAAAACCTTGTGAGAGCATCTAAGATTCCTTGAGGTGAGAATTCACACCCAAAATGGAGAGAAAGAATGAGACTGAAATAAGAGGAAGTAGTAAGAAGGCAGGGATTGAGACATCATTACTTTGGAAGGGGAAGGTAAGAGTAGAAACTGAGAAAGAGGTGTTTGTCAAGAGATGCTTCCTGGAGGAGAATGAATGCATACGGAGCAATTTGGGAAATAAGAGGGATAGGCAGATTAGAAAAGAAATGGGACAGTAATTCTAGGCTACATGGACCTTCAGAGTCATGAAAGAATGAGACTCTTGTGAGGGGCACATTTTTTCACATTTCAAGTGGACTTTATGAGTCAGTTTTGTATTGTGTATTGTACAGCAGAGGGAGATTTCTGAATCTGGAAGGTATGAGCTATGATTCTCACTGCTATCTGGAGGACAGACAGACAGAGGGAATTGGATAGATGGACTTTTCCTGGGAGACTGTTGTGGAAACTGCTATAGTCATTTAGATCCTTGCTCTTCCATGACAAGTAGCAGGTCCATGGACAAGTAGCAGGGGTGTCACCTGGGAGCTTGTTAGAAGTGCAGAAACTTAGGCCCTAACCCAGGCCTACTGAGTCAGAGTCTGCATTTTTTTTTTTTTTGTCTTTTTTGTCTTTTTCTGTGTCCGGCAACGGATCGCAACCCTCAGTGTTGCCCCCGTACCGGACCGGGGACCGGCAACGGGATTGCAACCCTCGGTGCTGCTCCCGCGCCTCGCTCAGCCAGTGAGCGGGAACCGGTCTACATGTGGGATCCGAACCCTCGGGCGGGAGCGCCGCCGCGCTTCCCAGGCGGCGCACTATCCAGTGCACCACCGGGCCGGCCCCGGGAGTCTGCATTTTTAACAAACTCCCCAAGTGATTTGTATGCTCCTTGAAGTTTGAGAAGCATTGGCCTAGATGATCAGTGATAGGTGTCTAGTTTGGGCTGGGCACTTCCTATGGATAGGAATAGGAAGGGCCTAAGAACTTTGAAATTGGGAGCTCAAGAGGAGGGGCCTAGGTTGGGGAAACTGAATTTGGGGAGGAGGGAGGAGTGTGGGCCCTGGCTCACCTCCCTGTCTCTAGGCCTCCCACACCAGTCACAATGCCAGCACTTGGCACTCTGCCGACTTTGAGAAAATGCCTGCCATGCCCATGCTGGAGTCTGCCTGGTCCTCAGGGGCTCCCCCGGGGTGAGCGTTGCATGGGTTGGGACTGCTGCTAATTTTGCTTCCCCTACTTCATGTGGATGGACTGAAAGGGACTGGGAGGTCATGTCAGTCATGCCCCTGCCTTGAGGTTGTGCTGTCCATTAATCAAATAAGTGACAATTTGATTACACCAATGATACTAATTGAGGAGGCTATGGGGGTAGAGGGATTGAAGTAGGAGTTCTTAACTATCTGTAATGGAAATTAGGATATTTTTGTCTTTCAAAGACTTTAAGGAGAGACCAGATGACTAGATAAGGGGTTATACCCTAGCAGGGGCCAAATCAATACTTTTGAAAATATATTGTGATGATTTTTAATGGGCTAATGACATATTTGAGACATACCAGAGATCTGGAGTGATGGTCAATGGAAAAAGGTTACCAGGTGGACATTTGTGAACTTCTGAGCTTTTAAAGGGTTTGTTCAGTTTATCCCTAATAAGAATGAGTAACAAGAAAAGGTCAATATTGAAGGGAAATAGATTGAGATTGAACATAAGAATTTTCTGGGGTTAGAGAGAGGATTGAGGGAGACAGGAAGATGAAGACTCTCTGGCCATGCATGTGGGTCTCTCAGTTTGGTTTGGAATGCCCCAGAAAGATTCCTTCCCTGAAACAGAGAATGCACAAAACAAACTTCCAAAATCTTTCCTATCCCAAGGGTTCTCCAGTCAACTCCTAAAGTGAAAGGCTGGATGGATGTGTAGTGTATTTAAGGTGGTGAGGCATGGGGATGATGAATGATAGAAGAAAACAGTCTCATCAGAGCATTGAAACCCTTGCTAGACATTTCAAAACGGGGCTTGGATTTAGGATAATAAATTGTATTTTAGGGGTCAAATAAGAGTTTTAGGTTTCCATGTCCTTTCACTCTCTATGTATCTATCTTGTTTCATCAATGAGATTTTTAAAACTCCTAACAGAAAAGAACATCTTTTATTCATTACTGCTTTATCTCTCTAATGCCTAATACAATGATGATGATAGTAATAGCTATCATTTTTTGAATACTATGCCCTACACATTGTTCTAAGTGCTTTACATAATTATCTAGTGTAATACAACAGTTTCATGAGGTAAGTATTGTTATCCTCACTTTATAGAAGTTGAAGCTAAGGCTTGAGAGGTTAAGTAATTTGTGCAAAGTCAGTAGTGAAGCCAGCATTTGCACCAAGTTTGAGCAAAGCCTGTGCTGATAACTCCTGAGCTATACTCTGCAAAGAGTAGGGGCTCAGTAAGGAATAAATGATCATTGAAGCTTGATGGTGTATTTAGAGGTAATCAAGAGACAGTGGATAATTTTAAATAGTGAATAATGAAAAAGAATTTCTATTTGCTTTTTGGAATGTAGTCAGAGACACACTTAGTGACACATGCAAGCTTATACTCAGACATTCCCTCATTCACCTTCACTGTGCCCCACCCTGTAGTCAGTAGCTTGGGAAGGGGGAGAGGCTGGGTATAAAGCAACTCATTGAAAGTCATGTGTGTATGCACACTATATGGACACATGTGTTTGCATTTGGCTGGAAATATGCCCCAAGGAGTGGGGTACACTTATTTCAGTAGGTCTATAAACATGACTATATTTATTAGACTTTTTGTGTATGTGGGAGTGTGTGTGTGTGTACAAATCCTGAATGAGTTAAACCAGCTATAGGGAACTGGCTGCCTTCCACCCCTGGTCTTGGCTGATGTGTTTGTACCAAACCCTGATATTTATTTTTCATCACCTCTCAAGGGAACCTCAATGAGTTTTCTTTCTGGGAAGTTTATGGCTAAGATGCTGGGCTGCTTTGGGGCCCCTATAAATCTGCTATAAGCAGAGGAGGTTTGCAGAGAAAGAGAAACAGCAGCCTCAAGGCAATCCCCTCCTGTCCTTTACTTTCTAGCCTCATACACAGTCACCCTTGTATGGACACCACCCACATAACCACTTTCACTCTCCTATAGCCTCTCCATGGAAGGTGCTCAGAGAAACGATTTTATTTACTTCTTTGTTTCCAAGTGGGACTCTATACTTTGGCTGTCCCAGAAAGAGGAAAATCAAAATGTTTACTAATTAAGAAATCTAGATGTTTAAATCTAATGTGTAAATCTAGGTCATTTAAACAGCGGTTCTGTTTCATAAAAAAAACAGAATGAAATTTTACTGAAGCAAGGGTGCTAAGAGGGGTTGAATGTCTCTGTTTATTTCTTTAGAAAACTTTAAGAGAAGGTTGTCTGAGATGCTCCTGGAAGCAGGAGGCTGGAAGACCTGAACATTATTAGGAGGCAAACACAACATAGGATTTCCCCTCCTTCACCTTCCAAAGCTGGTAGTTGGGAGACTTTTTTATGAGGATTTTTATGACAAACTTTACTTTACATTTGACATTTAACAGCATCTTCTGTCCAGGCCAGGAGAAAATATAGATATTTGTTGACATATGGTGTCAGGAGATTGAGGAAAATTGACTCTGGAGAAGGAAGAGGGAGGGGTTTCTCCCTTTCCTCAGGTATGTAAATTACCCAACTTAATTTGTGTAGCATATGCTTTTCTGTGCTTTGCGCTTTTCTCTGTAATGAGATTAAGAAATCATTTTGTTGTTAATAAAGAACTCAGTGGGGGGAGAAGGGAGATGAGAGACACATAGATGGAGGCATAATGGGGGCTCTGTCCTGTTTGAACCTTACATATCCTTTAAATAAGAGCAGATGCAAGAGAATTTGGGACAAATGGAACCTGAGCTGGGACCCAGGTCTTGGTTCCTGTCTTACCTATTCAAGGCCTCAGCTTCTGCAGCTTTATTTTGAGTGTCATTGGTTTTTGCATTTCACTCTGTAATGATGAACAGAAGTTCAATATCAAATGATGCCCAAAGTCAAGAAATCTTTCCCGTTAGCTATGTCTTTTCTCTATAATTCCCTCCTCCCAGTCTCTCACTACTGAAATCCTATACAATCATCATGGTCCAGCTTAAATGCTATTTCCTGCCCAAGCCTTCCTAGATAACCCCATCCAGAAGCAATCTCTTTTCTTTGAACTCCTATAGTCCTTTGACTGTCAGTCTTACCACACAGAGTCTTCAGTTTTTTGTTTTTCTTTTTTAAAAGATGACCAGTAAGGGGATCTCAACCCTTGGCTTGGTGTTGTCAGCACCATGCTCAGCCACTGAGCTAACCGGCCATCCCTATATGGGATCCGAACCCGTAGCCTTGGTGTTATCAGCACCACACTCTCCCGAGTGAGCCACGGGCTGGCCCTGTCTTCAGTTGTTTTTATTGTGCATCTTCTCTTTCTTTCTTACTCAACTGTAAGCTTCTGGAGTAGAGGGATGGTGTCCTGTATATTTTTATGTTCTCGACACAGTGCTTAACACTGAGCTAAAGAACTGTTAAAAAAAAAAAACAACGTCATGAGTGGTATACAGTTGAAGGGAAAGAGGTCATGGGTAGAGATGTGGAAGTTATATTTTTATGTTCTCGACACAGTGCTTAACACTGAGCTAAAGAACTGTTAAAAAAAAAAACAACGTCATGAGTGGTATACAGTTGAAGGGAAAGAGGTCATGGGTAGAGATGTGGAAGTAGGGGTATTATGGATATCGATTAAAGATATTGTTAATAAAACTTGGACATGATACTTTCAGGTATGTATCATATTATTAGGGAAATTTTATCCCACTAGCAGGTTTATTCCCTTATAATTTATTTATTCATCATTCAATTTTTCATTCAAATATAGAGCTTTTTCGAGTGGGAAATAGACAATAAACAAGAAAACAAATGATCAGATAATTACAGATTGTGATAAACACATGAAGAGAATAAATAGTGTCTTGTGATGGAGACTACCAGGGAATGTTTTTTAGATAAAGAGATTAGGAAAGGACTTTCTGATCCCTGTAATGTATTTACACTACTATAACAGTGAGTTAATTTAATTTATAACCTGAATACCAACAATAATAAAATCAATAATAGAATAAGAATAATAGCCTTCCCACCAGGGGGCGCTTTTGTCAACCCAGCCTTAGGTTTGGTTCCTTCCAGCCTCCCTCTACCTAAGGAATAGGGGAACTCAGGGCCCTCCCTTTGCCTCAGGATGGACCCTGCCCCCCCTTCTCGCCTAGGAGTCGGCAAGCAAAACAGGTGTTAAGAGCTTTGATCTTGCTGGAGACTTGGAGACAGATCAAGGTAGAGGCCTCCAAATAATGCCTCGGGATGTGAGAAGCTGGGGAAGAGATGGAGACAGAGGTAGAAAGAGGGAGAGGCAAATTGTTGTCATAGAGATTCCCTTTTTACCTCTCATCTTAGTCTCAGTAGGTTCTGGTCTCTGTACTTCTTGGGGGAGCTGGTCAGGGCCTTTGGGCTTTTGGGGAGGGGAAAGATGTTTCCTGAGTGACTTTAGAGACCCTTTTGGTAATTCCTGGGTTCTTGCTACAAGGTTGGAGACAACCAGGGTTGTGAGAAGCATGCAGTCTGCCAATTCCCCAGCAGACTCAGGTAGTTCTTTCATTACTAGGGTCTTCTTTTGACTACTTTCCGTCCCCCTTCTTCCTGCCATAAGTTGGTGGCAATAGTTCATGTCTCTTGTAGAGAGGATTGGTCACATTCTCAACCCCTGCTTCCTGTTGGGTAACATACTTTGGTTGCTAGCTGAGAAATAATGGTTTCTCTTCTCAAAAAGGACTTGACCTTCTTGGTCATGCTGAGGGACACCTCAGACTGTTGAAAAGATCTTACTTTGGTTAATGCAAGTTTCTTTAATTGAGGTTGTAGCCCTCACCTCTCTTCAGCCTTCCCCTATCCCACTGGGACCAGCTTCTCTGCACATACTGTCCTGAACAAGGATAGAGGTTGTATCTTTGCTTTCAGATGAAACCCATTTCTTTGCTCCATAGTCTGGACATGTACTTGGAGGACTCATTGCTGGTTTTGAAGAGGTCCTTGTTGGAAGAGAAAGAACTATAATTCCTTCTAGCTGCTAAGGGCATACACAAGACAGACTTCTGATCATTAGAAACAGGCAGGCATTTTAGAATAGCGGTACCTATCTAGCCTTTGAAATCAAACTGTCAATTTCTTGTCCAAACAGGGCCACTTACTGTGCCTAAAGCAGGAAGCATGCAGGAGTAGTCACATACCTTCTTCCATCTGCAGTTGGGCCAGAACCAGAGATTATGAGCTGAAGTTGGCTTTAGATATGGTAAGGGACTTTATGCTGTGGTAAATGAGGTGGAACAGAAGATAACATTGCTTGAAGAGGAAAAGGAAGAGTGAGACAAGAACACATATGGAAGCAACAGAATGGTGCAGCTGATAAACCCAGATTTAGATAGGGCACTGTGTTAATCTCTGAGATGTACTATATTAGTCCATTTTTGTCCATTTCTGTGGCTTATGACACAATATCCGAAACTGGGTAATGTATAAAGAAAAGAGGTTTTTATTTCTTACATTTTTGGAGACTAGGAAGTCCAAGGTTGAGGTAGTGCATCTGGTGAGGGCCTTCTTCCTGGTGGAGACTCTCTGCAGAGTCCCAAGGCGGCACAGGGTATCATGTGGTAAGGGGGCAAGAGCGAGTTAAGGTGCTCACTTGCTATTCTTATAAAGCCACCAGTGCTACACTTGTGATAATCCATTTATCCACTAACCCATTAATTCACAAACGGATTAATCCATTCATAAGGGCAAAGCCCTCCTGATCCAATCACCTCCCAATGGTCCCACTTTTCAAATACCGCAGTCGAATTTCCCATTCTCTTAACACTGTGATAATGGGGATCAAGTTTCAATATGAGTTTTGGGGGGACATTCAAACTATTCTAATTCTTATTTGGAAGTCCTTTTTGGAGTCTGTCCCTCAGTGGGAGGCAGCGTTACTGGTTTTCTTCTTAGGCATAAGGGACAGGGCATGTAGCTCAGGGCAAGCCATGGTGAATTCTGGTGCCAGGGTTGACATTAGTGCGGATAAATATTGAAGATTTTCACAAGGAGCTGTGTTCAAAAGATGGTGGGAGGAGGAGGTAAGGATGGAAGCTAGAGGAAGAAAGAGGGTCCAATTACCCTCTTTGGGTCCCTTGAATCAGAGGATGAGAGAAAGAGGGAGACTTTAGTCAACATCATGTCTCTGTTTACTACTTTACTTCACACTTTAACTTTTTTCAACCACTTCCCCAAAATCCACATTGCTAATAACTTCCCTGATCCTTTATTCCACATCATGTGAGTTTATCTTGTTAAGTTACCCTTGAACAGATACTCTTATGACCCATCTCAGTCAGGGGAACATTACCTTCCACAACATTATAAAGCCACCAGTAACATCAAAGCGGCATTGGTATTGGGAATTTCTACCTTTGACTTAAACTCACTTCCTTTTCCTGCAGCAAAGCTGTCTGCCTACCTCTTCATTCATTCCTTTATCTTCTCTTTTCCCTCCTCACCAGGCCTATTTCTTTCCATAACCACTTAGCAGAGCTGGGGAGAATGTTCTATACATTTTATTCACTCCACTCTTGTGTATTCAGTTTTTTAATTCTTCCCCCCAAACTTCTCCTGTCCTGTCTCCTGGTCTCTTAACCCCCCACTACCCACCACCTGACCACCTGGCCAGTTCTTCTCATCTCCTTTCTTTCTCATTTCCATTCCTTTTTTTCTCCCAACCTTCTTTATCTATGATTACATCTTTGAGGAGGTGGGAAGATAAGTTTTAGGGACAAAATATGTGAGGCGCAGCAAAAGGCATAGTGGTTAGTCATAAGGAAGAGCTATCAGGAAGAACCTGATAGACACGGACATCGGTGGCCCAAGGGGCAGTTGCCTTCTGACCCGTCCTTCCTAATAAATGGGACAAGGGTGAAGGTGACAGGGACTTAAAATGTGGTTAGATTTGGGTCAGGCCAAAGGGAACTTCTTGGTCCTATAGAGCAGTGTTCTCTTACCCATTGATGCTTTTCAATTTCTTAATTTGGACTTTGTTTAGTGAGATTATGATGTAATTGGTGGCATGAATCAAGATTATGGCCTGGATTCTATCTCTTTCTTGGCCTCAGTGTAGGTTGCTTTCTTTGGTCCACGTTGGTCCTTAGACATAACCTCAATCTCTGGCTTCACTTAGTTAATGGTTAACCTAATTTTGGAAGCTGGATGGCTACAGAGACATGGTATTCTTTGGTGAGTGGGTTCCCTGTTTTCATTTGTCCATTCATCCGATTCTGAGTAGACCAGAAATAACAATAATGTTAACAATAATGGAAACAACTATTTATTGAACACTGTACATAGTCCATCTTATTTAATTCCACAAGAATTCTGTGGAATAGGTAGCAGTATTCTCATTTTATAGATGAGGAGCTGAGGCTTGGAGAGGTGAGGTTCCTTGCTCATGGAATTGTGACTATTTGCCTCTAACGTCTTCTTCACCACCGCTCTGCTATACTGTACAACTACCTTTTGGAGATCTTTAGGTAAAAAGACTCCTTTTTATCCTTAGTGCCCTGTTTGGTCTGAAGCAGCATCAGGAAACAGCTGAAAATGCTGATAGATTCTGAAGCAGACTGTCGAACCTGTTTTTCTCAGTAATAGTAGGAGGATAGTTGAGAGATCCTTTTAATGAAAGACAGAGACCTTTTTTGGCTGTACCTAGAACAGTATGCGACACACAATAGGAACTGTGGGTCTAGTGAAGATAATGATCTTAGTTTAGGATTGGGGATACTTGTGACAACCAGGGTAATCTGTGAACACTACCTGACCTCCTCCACACTAGCCTCAGAAAGGTAGTGACTCCCCGTTTATCTGGAGTTATCGGCAGAAGGATGATTATCTGCTTTCTGGATTATTTGTGGCAAAGCTTAAGTCTAGATTGGCTTACTCGGTGACACTCTCCCCACCCAAACCAATTCTTCCTTCTGTATACTTGTCCTACCACCCTGAAGCAATGTGACCTTCTAATATTTATTTGAGTTAAATGGAATTAATAAGGTAAGTTTGTTATAAAATATTATGTAGTATATTCTGGAGTGTCTACATCAATTGAGGGTACAGTCATGGGTTATCCTAATTACTAATCCAAATTTTAAATAGCCAAAAGGTCACTTCAATTTGGAATGACCCTAAAACAGGATGTATCTTGTGTTCTTGGAATTCACAAAGTTTCAGATCAAATTGCGGAGCTTCCCTGAAGATGTGCAAATCTTCTCAGGGGGATGAACTCTTGTTCTCTACTTGTCCCATGTCCACCCCCTGAGCAGATGAGCACAAATAACTTGCCTATGCAGGATCTTTCTTTTTGTTAATTAAATTAAATTAATTTTTTTAGTCATTTATTTTTAACTGTACCATCTTTAAGACAGATGGGTGCCCATGATGATCAGCCCAGCTCTAGGAATGTGAGATTCTCAGGCACTGGAATCTGCAGTCTCCCACCTGAGGATAAAGCTTTGCAGCGGTAAAGGTGACAGAATCAAGCTGCTTTATAGACCTGAGAGAACTTAAGTGAGGGGAGGATGTGGAAGGGGGGTAGGTTGGAATAAGCAGGCAGCTTGGGATGCTCCTTGGTACTGGCTCCTTGGTAACGGTTACTTAGCAACCCCCATTCACCTCTCTTGGCTGCCTTCTCCCCCCGCCCCCATCTCCCTCCCTTAGCTGCTGCAAGGAGCTAGAGAGCTTGAAGTGAATGACAATTTGGAGAAACAGCCGCAGCCTGAAGATCTAAGAGGCTCTAAAGAAGATGGATAAGAAAATCGATGCATAATAAAAACTGCAGGCAAAGCCACCTTGACGGAGGGCGGGTGGCACTCTCCTTCCACCCACGTTAGTCTCTCCAGGCCCAAGGCCTCCACTTTAGCCCAGAATCCTCTCTTTCTTTTCATCTACCTTTTACTGGTTTAGGGAGAATTGTTTGCCTTTGGGGTGGAAAAGGTAGCAAGGAACCCAGAGGAGAAGAAAACAAAGTATATGTGGACTATACGTGCATATACGGGTGGTGCTGGGTTAAAGAAGGGAAGAGTGATAAGGCAGGGATTATAAGAGAGATGCTTTGCATGGAAAGGGGTTTCAATTGTACCATAAAGTAATGCCCTTAGTCAAAAGGAAAACCTTAATCATGGAAGTAGGAAGCCATCATGTGAAATGTGTGAAGCTACCCTCTCTGTAGGATATTAAAGAAAAAAGTGTAAGTAATCTTTCTGGAAGGTCTGGGCTGGAGTGTGCCTTGGATAAATGAGCTACTGTATGTATATGTATCTACTACTGGCACATACGAAGGATATAATAAGTATCACTTTCGTTCCTTTCTTAGAAGCTGGTGATTGAGGGAAAGACATTTTGGAGGTCATGTGGGCCTGAGAATTTGTAGACCAATTCTGTGACTATTAATGATTCTGGTTCTTAGTAGATTCCTTCCACACAGTCAGGAAGTTCTCTCTGTTATCAAGCTTCACCCCATTTTATTGAAACTAAGGCATTTGATCAAATAATCAACTCTTCATTCCTTGGTGTTTCCTGAACACCAGCCAGGTGTCAGGCACTCTGAAATAGGTACTAGGAGGACCTCATCTATCTGGGGTACAGGGTTTAGGTATTATGCACAGAGAGTGAAATAGAAATTCAATAGGGAGTGGGAACCTCAAATGAGATCAGACATATGAGGGTGGTTTGAAAATTGTAAGGTGTGATACAGTTGTACTGACGAGGGGATTTATTTCAGGGTTTGAAGTTCTGCCCGTCAGCAGGGGATAGGAGGGATCATAAATGGGGTGGGTAGAACTCATTCAAACCAGTCTGATCCTATCGGGAACAGTGCACTGTTCCAGGGAGCTATGTGGGCCTAGGATTATAGTGCTGAGTGGTGAAGGATTGGGATTAGAGCAAAACACTTCTGCAACCTGGCTTGGGTTTATCTGCTATCATCTCCTTCTACTTGAATACCTTTCACTTTCTCTCAACAAAGGACATGTTTTTTGGTAAGCCATCTCTTTCCTATCATTTAAAGCAATCTAAAAGTTCCTTCAAGGCCAGCCCATGGCTCACTCGGTAGAGTGCGGTGCTAATAACACCAAGGCCACAGGTTCGGATCCTATATAGGGATGGCCGGTTTGCTCACTGGCTGAGTGTGGTGCTGACAACACCAAGCCAAGGGTTGAGATCCCCTTACCGGTCATCTTAAAAAATATATATATATATAAATAAATAAAATAAAAGTTCCTTCATTTCAAGGCTGCCTAACTGGATTAGAGGAGAAACGGTGACTTCTTCGGTCTCACTGTGACTGGACTTGGAACCCCCACCCCCACTGCCTACCCTCCCCCTCTCCATTTTTCAAACACCGCCCTCCTCTCTTATTTCATACACATCTTGGTTCCTACTCTCAATTACACTCACTTATGACTTCTGTGGGATATTATTATTTAATATTTCAACCTAGAATCTTCTGATTCTTTTTTCTCTTTGCTTTGGGTTCATTTGTCCTTATTTATTATTTCACTATGACTATATTATGAGACCTTAAAGTGCAGGAAGACTGCCTGTATAATTTCCTTGTATAACACCCAGCCCAGAAGTATGTGCAGACAGACAGTGAAGAAATGCTTAGTGATTGGCACCCTAATGTCCTGCTTACTCTTATATCAAATCTGCATCCCACATTCCCACCTTTGCGATCTGCCCATCACTACCCACTTTCTTCCTCCCCAGGTTGCCCACTTCATTTTTTTTATAACTCTGCAACTTGGATTCTTTTTACGCTTGATTCTGAACATAAAACACTCAAAAAATTATTGAGGGGGAGGAAGAGCTCTTAGTTTAAGGAGTCAGACTACACAAGTCAGAGCCTGAGAAATGCATACAAATGAAATTGTATACTGGGTACCAGATACTAAGCGTACACAGTATAAAAGAGGGGTTGGAATGAGAAATGTGGCTTACTTAGGAAAGCCTTCCTGAAGGAGGAGAATACTGAGCAGGGCTTGAAAGAAAGGAAGGGATAGACATTTTGAAAAGAAAGAAAAGGATAGATAAAAAAGGGAAAAAGATGTGTCAGAGAGAGGTCTGTGTGTTTGGAGGCAGACAGGATAGAAGCAGGTTTGCTTGGCTTAAAGCAAAGAGTGAGCATTGTGGAATCATGTGGAAACTGCATGAAGTTGAAGCTGTGAAGCTTAAGCTGAGGAATAATGATTTGAAATTACTGGTAATTGTGAGGCATTGCTGGCCCCTGAGAAGGGGAAAGGTCGGGATGATGGTGAAGGTTAAAGTTGTTGAGTAGAGAATGACTCGATGGAAACCGGAGACTCTTAGGAGGCTTCTTCTGTTGTCATGATTTTGATCAGAGACTTGGTCAATGACCTGACTGGGGTGTGGGGTGAAGATACAGGGAGCGCGTTGTTTTCCCAGAGCTTGCATCACAGACTTCTTCCCTTTGAACAAAACCCTCTGTTTTCATCTCCTACTGTCTCATTGCTCCCCTTCCCCCCTCTCCACCTTTAGAGGAGCTCTTGCAGCCCCAGCAGAGGTCTGCTGCTGCTGCTCGTGGCGGCAGTGGTGGAAAAGGACTACTCCACTGGGCCAGGAATTCTCAGTTATACCCTTTTGTGTTTCTTTATATGTCTGTTTTTTAGACCTTTACCTGTGTCTAAAGAAAAATGGAAATTTTAATCTAATCACTTCTTATCCTTCTAGGTTGGATGACGCTTGACTTATTTCAGACTGAATGTGGAGGTGCTAGACTTTCCTGGCCCTTCCCTGGCCACTTTGTTGCTCATGTCACTGTCCCTAAGCTTTTTCATAATATCTGTGAGATGCTGGGAGAGGTGGTTGTTGAGGTTGAGGAAGAGGATGGGCTCCTTGCAGGGATGTTGAGACCTCGAGACCTAATAACCCAGAAGATTTAAGCATCTTTTGAAAGAGTTAATAAGATGATGTTGGGCCTAGGAAATGGGAGGATGGAGAAAATCATTTCTCTAGACTTGGAGTTCTGGGACTAATTTTCTAGGTTGGGAGATCCTGGGCAAAAGTAAAGTGGGAAGCTTCCTAGAGAAGAGGGCAGGGGTTGGGTTGTAACAAATGTACTAAAAATTAGGCTAAGTGCTGAGGGTTTCAAAAATAAAGATGGAGAGAAAATTGGCAGTGACTGAATAGGTTAGTGTTTCTCTCAGTTGTGTTCCAGTAGACCTGCACAAGCTGAACCTGGAAGGCCCCCAAAGCAGGTAATCCTGTCCAACCTGCTTTCTTACCTGAACCAAACTGAAATGAAGGAAACAAATATTTACTGAGCATTTACTAGGTGCTAGCACTGGTCTACTCTTTCCATATGTTTTCTCTTTAAGTTAAATCCTCATAAAAACCTGTACACTAGGCTCAGAATTTAAGGTCTCAGATAAAAACTGGTAGAGGTGCCAGGTAAACTCACTTCGGACTTCAGAATCATTGCTTTTTCCATGACATTCCACTGCATTTCCATCCCCAAATTCCCTTCTCCAGTTGGTCAGTATGGTGTCTCCAATCATATTACATGCACAATCATATATGTAAGGCGCTATGCTTCATGTTGTAGATACTAAAAAGAAAGGCAGTCCCTACCCTCCAGGTGCTTGAAGTCATTTGAGGATATATATATAATGCGTATATTTAAGTATAGCATTGGGAAACTACAAGTCAAGGCAGTAAGACAGTGCCTAGTGAGTGATACAGACAAGCGTTTTTGGAATTCTGCGAAAGGAGGGAATATTGTGATGGGTTGACTAGAGAAAGCTTCATGGAAGTGGTAGGAATTTAAGGAAAATGATAAGAATACACAGAATATTCTACATGAACAGAAAGGCTCAAAGTTATGGAAGCAGGAAAGCAAAAGACATTCTATGGCTTTCTCTGAGCTTCTTGAACTTCTTAAGGTCAAGGATAATATATATTCACATTTGATTTCTGAGCATGCCAAATATATAGTAGCTAGATGTTCAGTGCATATTTGTTCAATAAATGAATGAACAAGTGCTGCATTTATCTGGAACAGAGAGTTTGTGTTAGGACTTTGAAAGAGATGTGAACAGAACTGCAGGATCTGGTAGAGGGGATGAAAAAACATCCAAAAACTGTTTAAATGAGATTATTCTTGAAGCAGTGGACATATACCTTGTAAAACAGATGAGAGGCAGTTGAGATACTGATGTAGAAGTTTAGATGAGAGATGCTAATGGACTAGACTAGGACAGTGGCATGGGAGTATAAACAAATGAACGGAGGTGCCAACATTGTGAAAACATCATGAACAGACCTCGGTCACTGATGGACTTTGATGAGTAGCAGGTAGGGAGGGTGGGTAAGGTGACAGAAGAGGGAAAAGGAAAGAGAAGTAAAAAATGAAGGTGGAGATTCTCAGCTTTGATGACTAGTAGAATTGTGGTAACTGTAACAAAAAAAGGGGAAGTTAGAAGAGGCTGATTTTGAAGGGAATATGAATTACATTTTAGATTAAGTTGGTTTAAGGTGCTGGTGGAACCCCCACTAGGATAATTCATCATACATTTTTGGAAGTGGAAGACTAGAGAGCATGTGGTCAGGTCTGGAAGGACCAATTCAGAACTCACCCACATTAGGGCTGGTTGATTAGCTTGGTTGGGAGAGTGCAGTGCTGGTAACATCAAGGTCACGGGTTTGGATTCCCATACCAGCCTGCTGCCAAAAAAACAAACAAGCAAAAACTCACCCACATAGAAGTAATAATTAAAGCTGTGAAAATGGATGAGATAATTGAGAAAAAAGGTGTCGAGAGGGAAAACTCTGTCCTTTGGGAAGGAGAGAGTACATAACAGGGCCGCCTTTAATGTCTTCTGGTGTTACCAGTTCTTGTCATGTTCTTGAGAGACAAAATTAAATAACTCTCTAGAAACCTAAAAGACCTATGCTCAGTCCTCTGTAAGTCTTTTCTTCTTCACTAAAGTCCAGATCTTGACCAGAACAATAATAGGCTGGGCTTTCATTGAAAATTTTTAGTTATCTGGGTGAAACAGATGGTAACTATCTTAGACACATGTTTGTCTTCTCGATTTCCAACTCCCTACCTAGAGAAGTAGTAAATGTTTGGGCAGTTCTGCTCAGGCTAGCTCAAAGTTTTCATGCTTTGATGCAAATCTACTTTACACCCTTTTATGAAAGGCTAAGAATCTCAGTCTGGGAAGTGGGTGGGTGGGGTGGACAGTGATTTGTTCCTGAGCCCCAGACGCTTCACAACTCCCCACCCTTTTTACTTTTCATCCAGAGATCTCAAAGCTCTAAACAAGCCTTGATCCTCCCTGACCCCTGAGTCATCCTCTCTTTCCATTTTCCCAGATTGGGGGTGGGTGGGGGG
>NW_007726171.1:458430-517641 GCF_000696425.1 Galeopterus variegatus
GGGGGGGGGGGGCGGCAATGTAATGCCATGTTTGGGGATAGGTGCGTGGTGGGTGGGTGGGGGGCAACCACAGGGATCCAGGGGCCCCTTCCCAATCACGGGGTGGGGTGAGGGGCAGGCATTAAGGTGGCTCTAGGTAGTTTGGTTTCAGCTCGTCCTTTTGAGGTTGTTTTTATGACAGAAGAGACTCAGATAAAGAGTCGAAGCTGGAGAAATTGAAGAACAAACAAAGCTGTAAAAGACACTTTTGGTTTCAGCTCGTCCTTTTGAGGTTGTTTTTATGACAGAAGAGACTCAGATAAAGAGTCCAAGCTGGAGAAATTGAAGAACAAACAAAGCTGTAAAAGACACCGATAAAATTCCTCCCAGCATGGAATAGTCTTTGGAGCCTCTCTCAAGAACCTCAGAGTAATCTGGAAAGGCTAATTAAGCCTCACAGCCTTCAGTGGGGACTGGGGCAGGAGCAAGGTTAGGAGAGAGAGCATTGAGAGAGATTTCTCTTCTCTCCCTCTTTGCTGTAGGGGCCCAGGTGTTCAAACATCCAATTTGGAGGTTGAATTAAGATGGGGGGGGAGGAGAATGAATGATGGAAAATAGTGATATTATGTAGGACCCCTTTTCATAAAGGACCGCCTGAAATTATGGGGGCAGATAGGTGATGAGGACCCTGAACTAGACAACATCAAGAATGGAGAGTAACTGGGTGGGAATGAGAGGCTCTGGGCCTGTGAAAATAGTAGGTCTGCATGAGGATGGTATGAACAATGGGACTAGTCAGGGGTGGAGGCACCTGGACTCAGATGGTGAAAGTCTGAGGGTGAGCAGGGTCTAAACTGGGGGCTTGTGAAGCTAAAACATCTGCATTTGGTGGCCAATAAGAGTTCTGGGTGGGGGAAACTATGTCAGAATAGGAGAAAGAATCAAAGGGATGGTGAGATCGGGTGGTGGGGGTTAGCTCTGTGTGAGCGAAGAAGAGACGTGGTGATCCGGGAGGTGAATCCTCAGCCTCGGTGAGTGGTTAGAAAGCCAGGGGTCAGTCCAAACCAGTTATTTTTCTGTTCTTTGTTCCCAATGAATTAGTGGATTGGCAACAAAGAGAAATCTTACTAACTGATGTGACTTAGAGGTGGGAGGGAGAGAGTTGATGGGGGAATGTGCGTGAGGGGGAGCCATAGAGACTGCTGGTTTCCATGGTGATAGCCGAAATCTTCATTTCTATTCTCCTGAATTCTGCAGCATGTCAGGAGAAACTATAAGAGAGAAATGCTACTTTTTCATCTCTTCAAATGAATCAAGATCTGGAATAGAATGGGAGGTTGGTGAGGGTAGGGGTCTTTAGCAGGGTAGGGTCTCTATGTTCCAAGATTAGTTGAGTTCTCTCCTCCATTTCTAAGTACACTCCAGAAGTTTGTGGATGGAGAGCAGCAGCAGAAACCAGAGACCCTTCCTGTCAGTGGAGTGGTCTGGGCTTCAGGAAACACCTTCATGCAGTGCCTTCCTAATCGAAGTATAGACAGATGAGCCTCTCTGAAACCAGAGACTGAGTCTGGGTCCCTATGGTCAAGTGATCCTCTTGGAAATTTCACTTGTAGCAATAGGAACCTATTTCCTACACACTGAATCTCTCCAGCTCTTCAAGGAGCCTGAACACGGTCTGCCTGCTGTTGGGAAGAGGGGAATGAATCAAGGGAAGAGAGATTGATGGTGTTGGGTGGGTAGGAAAGGTCAGTGAAGAAGCCTTTGCTGCTATGGCCCAGCTGTCAAATGTGTAAGGCCTGGAGATTGTAAAAATCCTGGCTGTCCAATTCTATCCACTTTCCCTGTGAGGGCCAGAGAGCTCAAGTGACTCACCAAAAAAACACATAGCACATCAAGGATTCAAAATTGCTTCCTGTCCCAGAGTACCCTGACCTTTGCCCCAGCCATACCCTCTTTGTTGAGCTCTCAGTTGAGGTGGGTTCCCAGATGCCCGGCACAATGAGATCATGTCTTAGGCATAGTAGCTCCTATGTGCTCCCCAAATTCCTTCCACCTGCCTGACTTGTCTAGTGACTTCGGAGTAAAGCAGCTGCCAAAGCTGGCTCCTACATCCTTAGGGATTTGCTATGGGATGTTTGCTGAATAAATATCTGTCTCCTGTCTGTCTGTCTTGTGCTCAGTTCTTCTCAGCCCTCATATCCTTAGCACTTAACCTACCCCCCGACTTCCAGGATCTCCGAGAAGTTACCTCCTCCAATAGGAGGCACCAACTGCTGGGGCTTTGAGGGACTGCCTCTTGCACAGAAATTTCCCCATACCTTCCTTTTTTCTCTGTGACCCTGCTTTGTTCTGTTTTCACTAGTGTCCTGGTAGCCCCTCGTTCTCTTACTCCTGTGTACCTCCAAAGCCTGTTTTTCCTCCTCCTGGATACTGTAGCTCCTATGCCTTTTCTGTGTCCCCCTAGCCTTGTCTCTTCCCCTAGTTTCTTCATAACTTTTGCTCATCTCCCTACAATGTCCTTCAGCCCTTCCAACCTTCCTTTCTCCCTCCTTCACTCCCCTATCTTGCTTCCCTACATATTTATTGAGTACCTTTTACATGCCAGGCCCAGGTTAGTTCTGAGCGTACATCTGTGAACAATCATGCACTCAGCTCTTTGAGGAAGTTTAGAGTCTAGCAGGGGAAACACAAGCACTAGAGCAATTTTCATACAATGTGTCAAGTGAAGCCTGCTGGCTGCCTTTTTCCAAAGTTCTCTTTCAGCTGTGACAAGTTGGATTGACTCACATTCCCTTAGTAGTGAATTCCAGTATTTCACAATTCCTGAGTTCTTCTCAATGCCAAATCTTAGTTACTCCTGCAGTTAAGATTATTCCCTGAATTTTAGTTTACTCATCTTTACTTTTTCTTTTTTTAAATGATCATTGTAATAATACCTACTTTCCTCATATCCTGGGGTGTTTGTGAAAATTGGTTGAAATAATGGGTGTAAAAGTCCTCTAAAAACTTTGTGAATGTTAGATAAGATTCTCTCTTAACTTCTCAGTGGAAATGGAGGAGAGCTTTTTCTCCTACAAAGAGAACAGCTCAAGAGATAATTTTAAATACTTCTGAATTGCCTTAACCTTCGCTCTCTTTTCTATTTACTCATTATTTATAGAAAGCAATTCTTTGATCTCTATAGCCAATGAGATCCATGTCTCTTTGCTCCTACAAAGAGAACAGCTCAAGAGATAATTTTAAATACTTCTGAATTGCCTTAACCTTCGGTCTCTTTTCTATTTACTCATTATTTATAGAAAGCAATTCTTTGATCTCTATAGCCAATGAGATCCATGTCTCTTTGAAAAAATTTTCCTTGAAGAAAACATGCCTTTCATAGTACTGGAGGTTGAGGGCAGGCTTCAGAAAGGAGCTCTTAACCACCCAGGTATGAAAACATAAGTCATAGAAGAAATCCCCCCAATCACGGTGCATTTCTTTGGCATTATCACTGGAGTCAGGGGAATTGCCATGATGACCCGGGAGGAGTCTGAGGATTACATGGGAGAGAGGCAGTGACGCTTGATCCTCGATGATGGATTTCTAAGATAGATTAAGAGTCTGACTAGGCTGCCCTGAGTCAGAAAATATCATCAAGCCCTGCTCCTATTATTAAGAGCAGCTGGCTCGATTCGCTCCATTACCTGCTGAGGTGGAGGCAGAGAACAGGGGCAGAAGCTGCTCAGGGGCAGAGAACTTTCCTGGATCCCAGGCTTGGAAGCCAGCTTCTTCCCAGCTCATTGGAGTCCTTGCTGTCTGAGCTAACCCTGACGGACGGGTTGCAATGGGGTATCACTCTGTTGCTTCTCCAGTTGATGGATCCACATAACGGGTTTCAGGACAACTGCCTGACTTTCCAGGGTTTCCTTTCTCCTCTACCTGGCTCCAGACTGACCCAGGCATGGGTTTTTAGTTTTCCAAACTCCCTTCTCAGCCGGGTTTCAGGACAACTGCCTGACTTTCCAGGGTTTCCTTTCTCCTCTACCTGGCTCCAGACTTTCCCAGGCATGGGTTTTTAGTTTTCCAAACTCCCTTCTCAGCCGCTCATAATCCTATCAGGAATTTCTTCCAGTTGTGTAGCTTGAGGCTCATCCTTTATTTTAGGGCAATCCTATTTCTTCACAGCCTGGTCCTGGTAGCAACTTTTACACATTGTGCTGGTGTCCTGTTGTTTTCAGTCCTTTCTCTAGCCCAAGCATGCACTTTCTCTTTTTTCCTGCCTTCCCCACCCCCTCCTTTTTTTCTGTGTCTTCCATGACCCCTACTTTAGACAGAGGTGAGGTTTGGCTTCTTTGGCCTTGTGGGGTAGCCACTGTTTTCTTCTGTTTCCAAGTTTGCTGGTCAGTAGGTTCTTCTCACAGTTTGCTTTCATTCTCTACCAGTTAATTTCTGTACCAGTTAAAGTCATTCTCACCCCTTTTCTCCTTAATGTCCTTGTGGAGCCAGAAACAGCTGCATTTTCCCAAGGACTCTGAGCCCGGGCATTTTAAGGGCTTGCCTTTCCCCAGCGTTAGCCGGTTCTTTCATCTGCAGGCTGCTGAGTGAAGAGTCACACGCACGCATGGCACCTGCAGAGTTGCTCCTAATGACTCAAGATGAACAGGTCGCGCTCAAGGGCACAACAGAAACCCATTTGTAACATGGTTGTTTTCCTTTCAAATCCTTAAGAACATAAGCAAACCATCCTATGGTAGGAGAGTAAAGGCGGAGGGGAGGGCTTGAGAGATGGTTGCAGAGTTTGACTTCAGGAGGTGCATTTTCCAGCATGTCCTCAGCCTAGAGTGGGCTTGGATTCTAGTCATGTTTAGATAGTAGTGCTATCTTCTTATGACCTCTGCCTCCACTATGATTTTTTTATTGTAAAATATATATAACATAAAATGTATCATTTTAACCATTTTTAGGTGTGCAGTTCAGTGACATTAAATACATGCATACTGTTATACAACCATCACCACCATCCATCTCCAGAACTTTCTCATCTTCCCAAACAGAAAGCCTGTACCTACTAAACACTAACTCCCCACATCCCCTTCCCCCCAGCCCCTGGCAGCCTTCCACTATGATTTGACTCATCTTCTTAAAGCATCATTCTGACCACAGAGGCTCTAGTTCTTTTTCTATTTAAGCTCATCTCCTCAGACTGAATTTGAAGACCCTCTTCATTGGCCCTTGCAGACTCACTCTGATGAGCTTCTATCACTTCTTGGCTCAGAGTCCCTTCCTGAGAGGCAATTCTGGGTCCTACCCCTCATGCAAGTGACCATTCCTCTACCTGATCCTTTGCATAGGGTGCCCCTCCCCACACTTGCCCTCAGTCAAGTTGACCCTTACTTTCACATTCTGTTCCATACTTCCCCTGTTTTCAGACACCTCATGTCCTCCTACAGTTCCCAAACCCAAGTCCGGCTGCCTGCCCCAAACAAAAACCCTGGCTTGGCTTGCCAGGTTACCACAGAGATTCAGTTTCTGGCTGAGGCTCACCAAAATCTTGTTACTGAACCCAAGTCCAGCTGTCTGGCCCCAAACAAAAACAAACCACATAAAGTCAAATGTTGGTGGAATAGGAAGTCAGCTTTTATTCAGGAACACTGGTGACCTGAGGAGAGATGTTAGGCTAACCCATCTCCCTGTAAACCTGAAGGAGAATGGGCAGACTAAAGCCATCTCAAAGTCTCAGGTTTACTGAGGGGTTTTTAAAGAGAGGATTGAGGGAATGGAATGTGGGAAGTGAAAAGCAGGAGGGTGGGGGACATGAGCTGTGGGAGCTCCATGCAAGGAGCCAAGGCAAGGTGTTGCCAGGCTTCCTTCTGGCTTCTGTTTTCATCCTAGATGTTATCTTAGGGTCCTGCTTTGGGTTGGAATCAGCACAGCTTTACTGATGTCTTCCCTGCTTTCTCAGGGTTTGGACAGTATGTGTTTTGTGGCAAGTCTGCAACTCCAGGCTGACTGGAAAACAACTTCACATTGATGTAAAAAATGTCATCTTGCCCCATAACCAGGTTCAAAATATCAAATAACCATGAGAAAAGAGGGAACTCAGAGAAACACATGCTAAAAACAAAACAAAACAAAACAACAAAACAAAAAAGCTGTCTTTTTTTTTTTTGTCTAAAGCCCATGAGGTTTTAGGTCCCAATGTGGCTTCAGTCCTGCTAACTCCAACACTACCATGCCTTAGCCTCTATTATATGATCCCCTCTTTACAGCCTATGTCTAGTACTCTGTCTGGCTGTTCTCATCCTTTCTTGCTTCTTTGTCTGTGTCTTATTTCCCCCTCAGCCTGGAGGCAGCCTCTAGGCATGAGCTTCTCACTGAAGTCCATGAATTCAGTGTACTCTATTCTAAATCCTCACTACTTAAAGTGTGGTCCGGGGCCTAGCGGCATTGATATATATCACTCAGGAGCTTGTTAGAAATATAGAATCTCAGGCTCCACCCCAGAGCCACTGAATAAGAGTCTGCATTTTAACAAGATTGCCAGATTATTGGTGTGCATATTAAAGTTTGAGAAGCACTGCTGTAGAAGGGGAGGTAAATAATTTATTTTGCAGATGTGCATAAGTAAAAATTATCTATGTAACACCTCTAGACTAGATTCAAGGAAGAAGGATATTTTGTCTTCTTTGAATTGATGAGTCTCTAATAGAATTGCCTAGAAAGCTGAGGGTACAGGAGTCAGTGTTCTCAAGAGGAAGGCATGAGGCTTACATAATGAGAAACTCCCTAGCTGTTTGTTTCCTAGTTAGGCAGAACAGGAGCAAAGTTCCCTAAAATTCACTTTGAGGTTGGCTGATGGTGTTTCCCCAGAATTAAGTACTTGTCCCCAAGCAGACATTTGTCATAGAAGTCCTAGGGGGGAAGCGGCCTCCAGGTTTCTAAATAACCTTCTGGTTTCTGTCTCCGTGGCTGGTGCTGATTCATATTTTGTAAGAGGTTTGACTGTAGCTGGGAATGGCTGAGGAGCTGGTGTAATTCTCTGTTCTTCCTCATCCCGCTGAGAGGGAGTAAGGAAGGGCACGAAGAGTGGAGACAGGGTGTGGGAGTCAAACCTGTTCTTCACATAGCAATCGTCTCGTCTCACTCTTTGCTCTCACTCCAAAAAGCTGAGTCCACAGCTGGGAAAACTTGGAGCCAGTCTCTAAGTCTGCTTGGCTCGTATCCAGCCTCCCTCTTTTTTGTTCCTTCTCCCTTTGCAAATCAAGAGGAGTGGGAACATCTTCCCCTAGTCTCCCACTTGCAGGTATAAGAGAACTGTGAGATGCCGAAGCCAAGGCTGTGAGGTGGGAGTTTGAAATTCTTTAGGCTAGTGCCCGGCACTTTTTGGTTACTCCAGAAGATTCAAGATCCACTTGCCTTATTGCTCTTTAGGGCATGAAGGGATCATAAAGTAACAGGGGGGCAAAGCAGTTTGGGGGAAAATGGGGAGGAGGTGGTCTGTCGAGTGGGAAAATAATGTAAATAAGAGGTGTTTTGCCAAAGTCATGGGAAAAGAGTACTCCGAGTCTTTCCCACATTTTTCTGGGTCCCTGAGTCTCTGAATTTTCCTTTTTTGGTAGAGTAACATGTTTCTCGTTCTTCTAGTGATGATTTCTAGAGCAGAGGCCTTCAGATATTGCAGCCTGAGCAAAAGACCTCATGTGTGTCTCTTGTCATCTCCAAAAGTATTTACCCTTTGAAGCAGTACCCTTTGAGTTTTACCACATGCTATTATATGATCTTTGAGTGTCATTGCATGGCCAGAAGTGGCGGGGTAAGGCTCTTGGGCCTGGTGGTGGGGACCAGGAGGGGGCTCCAGCCCAGGCCTTTCAGAATGTCGTTCCAGCATTTTAGTCACTCAGAGTAAATAATAATATCCTTCACTGCTCTCTTCCTTAGGGGCAGCTTGGGGCTGGTTATCACTAGGATATCTCACTCTTATATTTTGTACCAGCTCTGGGACTTGACTCTTAGAACCAGTGCTGTAGCATTTGGTTCAGTATTGCATGCTCTAAACATGTCCATTTTCTCCATCGGGCTGAGGGCTCCCTGTAAGCAAAGATAGGCACCTCCTTTCTCTATATCTCACTTCATACCAATGTCAGTATAGACTGGCTGGTGAGGAGAGAATTTAAGGGACTCTCACCTTTCTAGTGCAAAAAGTATCTAAGATGTTGACCCATTTGTATGTAGTTCCTTTATGAGAGAAGGAATAGGCATTTTTTAGACAACGTTTTGGGTACTTGGAGGTGGGGTTATGTTGGTGATGGCTGGGATATGGAGAAAATATGAAATTTTAGCCAGGAGAAGCTATCTCGGGAATCTGTAATGAGTGTGTGTGTGTATGTTGTTATTTCTTTTCCAACAGGTGGCATAATTTTTATGACCAATTATTTCATTTGTAATGACGCCGAGATAACACAGATCTCATCTCGTTCCATGGCACACACCAGGTACTCGTGGGAGCTAGAAGACACCATCCTTTATACAAGATTTGGATGGCTAGAGTGTTTCCACCAAGATTCAGTTCTAGC
This sequence comes from Galeopterus variegatus, assembly GCF_000696425.1. Taxonomy (NCBI): domain Eukaryota; kingdom Metazoa; phylum Chordata; class Mammalia; order Dermoptera; family Cynocephalidae; genus Galeopterus; species Galeopterus variegatus. Next base: position 466,965 of record NW_007726171.1, read on the forward strand.
AGGAGAGTGCTAAGAAAACACTTTGTGAATAACAGAGTATAAAAGGTATTAGAAGTGGAGCATGGAAAGGACTGCAGGTTTAAAATGATTTATTGGGGATAGGTAAAAGACCTGTCTTCTAGCCTGCGAATTTTGTGATCCTGTACAGCTTCTGATGGTGTTATTTACATGTAACAAATGAACAGGGGTTTTTGGCTATAAGTAGTGTCATCCCAAGCCACAGAGAACCAGTCTTTTCCCACCAAGGATCTTAGGGCTCAGCTGGAAAGGATTGGCTTTGGGAGCTTTAGGAGGTTTAGAAAAAGACGAGGCCCAGATTTGGGGAGGAAGGTGCTCCTCTTGGGACTAACGGCTCTCTTTTCCCTTACACCCAACTTTTGAGTCAGGAGAGTGCTGATGATCTGGACAGAGCTGGCAGCGGGCCCATCAGGTCTGCAGGCAGGCAGGTTAGGTATTGCCATCTAGTAGCTCCCTCTGATTGGTCTGGAACACTTACCTGCCCCTGCCTCCAGTTTTCTCCAGGATCTTGTCCATCTACTTGCCCTTTTACCATTTTCTGTCTGATTTTCTTGTCCATTAATTGTTAAAGATGGGGTATTTGAAACCAGCAGGCCTGGGCTTGAATCCAAGCTCTGTCACATGGTATTGTATTATTTAGACTGTTTGATTTTGTTTTCCCATCTGTAAAATGGAGATAAGAAGACTTACCTCTCAGACTAGCTGTAAGGGTTAAATAAGAGAATGTTTAAGTGAGGGCTTGGCACTTAGCAAATGCTTAATAAAAGGTAGTTAATAATTTTCTTTAGAATTTCCTCTCTCTTCTTTCTGACCACTTTCCATTAGAGTAGAGACAATCAGGGAGAGAGAGAGAGTGATGCCCAAAAAGATGGACATCGGAGGTCGACTGTAAGAAAAATGGAAGGATAACAAGAGGGGCTATTACCATGGAGACAGGGACACAAAAATTGTTATAGATAGAGGAACAGATAATGAAAACAAGGCAGAAGCAGAGAGAAAGTGAAAGATACAAAGATGGACAGGGAGAGAGAACAGTGAAAGGTACGTGAAGGAATGAAGAGATGTAAAGTCAGATGGAAAGGCAGAGACGTGAGCGAAAGCCAGACAAAGCTTGTCAGAGGACAGAGATTTGCAGAACTCGGTGTGAGAGGCCTGGGGTTAGAACTCTCCTGCCTTCTTCTTGCCCCTTACTACTGTGGGGCTTGAGTTCTAAATCCCTGGCCCACCCCCGCTTCCTCCCTGCAACCCGTTCATCCCCTCCCAACTCCGTATCATGGCTCTGCCTCATTTGCAGAACTCGGTGTGAGAGGCCTGGGGTTAGAACTCTCCTGCCTTCTTCTTGCCCCTTGCTACTGTGGGGCTTGAGTTCTAAATCCCTGGCCCACCCCCGCTTCCTCCCTGCAACCCGTTCATCCCCTCCCAACTCCATATCATGGCTCTGCCTGCCCAACTCCGTATCATGGCTCTGCCTCTATCCTGACGGTCAAGCAGCCCTGCTCCTTCTCTCCTGCTTGCCTCATCCCACACCATCTTAGTTACCCAAATCCACAGGGATTTTTCATTTCAAACAAAACTGTTTGGAGTGCAAAAGCATCATGGTGTCAGCCAGTCAGTGCAATAACCAGGTGTAGTTTTACAGTCGCTCCCCCCCGACTGTAACTGCACTTTCATATATCTCTGGCTGCGACAGGCAATTTTCTTTCAAAGATTGTTTTTTCTGGAGCCTGTGATTTCTACTCTCGCCTCCAACCTCTGGGATATTAAAACGGGGTCAGTGGCTCTTGGCAGGCTGACCGATTTGTGGCCACTCCCTAGCTCCTCTGTTCACCGCCCCCCATTGCCATGTTTCCAATGTTGTCATCCCTCTGTCTCTGCACCCCATCTAGTCAGGCTGGAGGAAAATGGCTTCTGTGGTTAAAGATCTCTAGAGAGATGCCTCAGCCTTCTGGGGCGTTACTGTCCTCCATACTGAGAAGTTTTGTCATGTGTCTAACCTTAAGAGTTGATGTTAAGTGGAGTGGGGGTGGGGATCCAGGAGAGGATTCACTTTCTAAGCCTCTCACTGTCTTCCTCCCATCCCTTCCCCACCATGACCCCATAGTTCCTTTCCACGAAGGTATTGTAGCTTATTTTCCAAAGGGAACGTTTTGAAGAAATGGGTGAATATGTGTGTGTGTGTGTGTGTGTGTGTGTGTGATTATATATACATGTTATATGTAAGGTTATATACATACATGGTTATATATAGGGTTTTATATATATAAGATTATACACATATATAAGGTTTAACGTTAGAGAACTTTTCTCTGCTAGAAACTGAGGGTGGAGTGGGGTGGGGTGGGAAAGACAGTGTGATCTGTTTCTGGAAAATTCAGAGAATAGAAGGAATTCCCATATGGATTAGGGGCTAGGCTAGGGGAGATCTGGCATGAGGGGAAGGGATATGCAACCTTTAGATCCCTGCCTCCTTGAAAAGAGATGATGCCTTCGCTCTTATTGCCAAAAGCAATCTCTTCCCACTGAAAGCAGTNTGAAAAGAGATGATGCCTTCGCTCTTATTGCCAAAAGCAATCTCTTCCCACTGAAAGCAGTCTCTTCCATTGTTTGCTGGTATAGTATTTGGTGGCCAGAACAATCCTTCTCCTATCTCACCCAGGCAATGTTCTTTTCTTGGAAGAAAGACCGGTATCTGCCTTTGGGGTTGTCCATTTTGGGATTTCTCTATTCCTTTCCTTGGCTCATGGCCTGATGCAAAAAAAATCCTTCCTGAGGTCTAACTCTCATTCCTCTTGCTTTGCTAACAGATCGAATCCTCTTGAAAAACAACATGATACAACACACTCCCCCCCCACACTCGTATCACCCCTTGTTTTTATTAAATAAAAGTAAGTGGAGCTATAAGATGTGACTGGCCTGGATCCCGGCTTCATAAAACAAAACTAACACCCTCTTTATCAAGGGGCTGAGGCATCCAGAGAAGATTTCTTAGGCCATTTTGCTGTCACGTAAATGGGAATCAATATTCAATAAGCCCTTGATGCACTACACTAGCGGTTCACTTAATACCGGCTTCCAGTACAGTAAGTGGCGTTGATATAGGGAGGGCTTGTTTGTAAAATAACACTGCAGCCCTCACCTCCTGGATATTGAATCTGGCTTCCTCTAGGCAAGAAGATTCAAGACTCTGAGGAGCAGGAGTGTCATTTTGCCAATCCCACTGCCTCAGGACAGATTACAGTAAGTGGCGTTGATATAGGGAGGGCTTGTTTGTAAAATAACACTGCAGCCCTCACCTGCTGGATATTGAATCTGGCTTCCTCTAGGCAAGAAGATTCAAGACTCTGAGGAGCAGGAGTGTCATTTTGCCAATCCCACTGCCTCAGGACAGATTTTCCTATAATCTAGCTTGAAAAACAGAACGGATTCTATGCTTTTATTAAAGCCAACCAGTCTAAGAGATCCTAGAGGTTAATAGGCCCACATTCCTATTAGGAAGTTTCCCACTGTGCCTGGCCTGATTGCCTCCTCCTTCAATAAATTAGTCAAATTGAAAACCAATTGAAAAATAGAATTGATTCCACCACTAACATTATGAGAATAGATCCTCCTGTGCCCTGAAAACCTGCAGTGGTTAGAGATAATACCTCATTTCTCTCAGCCCTGTGTTTGCTATAGGAAAAGACTGCTGGCTGCCTGGCCCCCTGGTGGATGGATGGAAGTCTGGGTTTCTCTGTGCATAGTGACTGAGAATTTGGTAGGAAACGGACTATTTAAATATGGTTAATTTCTTTTCCATCGTATAACATTTTTGCTGGGAATTTGTAACCCTAGGCTTGCTTCTCCCACACAGCTCTAAGCAAGCATGTGTCAAGGAAAAGCAATCTAACATCTAAAAAGCTTCGTATAATACATTTCAGAGCCAAATAGATTTTAGAAAATTTATCAAACGTTTTCAGATTGTCTGTGCCACTGTTCTTCAGTCCCAGTGCTCACAGGGTTTAGGAATTAACAATTTTGGATGTAAGGGGGAACTTACAGAGAGATTTATCTTGCATTATAGCCATGGCTATTTCTTATCCCATTTAGGGTGTTTGGCAGTTTAGAGGAAGCCAGGGGTAGAAGACTTTCTAGCACTGCTCTTGGGGGATATGCTTGGGATGTACTCTCTGTAGTGACTCTGTAACTGTCCCTACAGGAGAAATTTCCTGGATTAAGCCTCCTAGAGTCACTTTAGACCACATCTTTAGAAAGTCTAACTTCAGCCCATCCTGTTACAGATAGGTTTAGTGAATCTAAAACAAGAGGCAGGTATTTGGCCTCTCTTCTTGGGCATGAATTGCAGCAGGGAGCAGCCTGCAGTGTTTGCCTGTATTAAGTTGTTTTTAAGGAGGGAGCCCTCCAAAGATATTGAGTAATGAGTGCGTGTTTTGAAGGAGAGATATAGATAAACTCTGGAATGTTTCTTGCCTTCAGAGTTCCTCACTTGGCCCAGCCTGTTTGCTTTGGACAAGAGCAGCAAGGATATCTGGGAGTGCTGATAACCTGGCTAGGGGCTTTTACAACCAGTTTCTGGGGTTCCTAAATGAAGGAGAAGGGTACTTGCTCTTCTCCTTATACAAATAGGAGGAAAAGAGATATATTAAAGCTGCAGGTGCTGAAGTTACACTTAGCAAAGGACTTCTTGACAGCGAGCACATGGCTGACTCATTTAGTTTGGAGTCCACTGTCTTCGTCTCAGGCCTTGTTTTCTGCTGCTCTGTGTCAGGTGCTAGGGCCAAATAGAGTTCTAACACCTCTAATCTCATCAATTTCCAGGTTGACCTGGCTGACTAGATAGGAGTCCCTACTTCCCTCTCCTTTTCATATGTGTCCTTCTTGAAGCTGTATGCTTAAAAGATAAAAAACGAAAACAGCGAAGTGCTTTTCCTTGGTTAGATAGAAGGATCTATTCTCCCTGCAAAACCTTCAAACAAATTCCCTGTGTTAGTGAGGTGTGCACTGAGGATGAGACCAGACCAAGAAATTGAACGATAGAACAGATTCCAGGGCGTAAAACTCCTAGGGGATAGTGAACTCTTAAATTACTTTCTTGGGGAAAGAGGTCATGAGTGGGATTTAAAGATTTCACCACTCTCCGAGATGGTTGGGCTTTTCCCAGCAAAGGGATATATAGCCAAATGTTGTCTTGAAGACTTCTACCAAGCCACATATGAGACTTTTTCTTTTGCAGCCTGCTTTATATTGGGAACTAACCAGTTATAATGGAGCAGTAGCATCTCACCAGAGCATATTACTGATGACCAAGCCCCTCTTCCCCTCTGGTTAAACTCCCATTCAATCATTCGGTACCTCTGGCAGTTCATTTCTTGCCTCAACTTGTGTTCTGGCATCAGTGTTTCCCCACACAACAGCTGATGACATCTCTTGGCCTCCCCCATTCATTCAGCAACGCCTCTCCCCCCAACCCGCCTCCTCTGCCTGCTGTCCCAGCCTGTAACCCTGATCTCATTTCCTCCTACCTCTCACACCATTCTAAGACCTCTTGCCTCAACCTGTGTCTGGGCTCTTTTCTTTGGAGCCCCTCTCATTCCTTTGCAGAGCCCGCTCCTCTCCAATCTAGGATCTCACCTGAATGTTTGTACCCTCCCAAAGACTTTCAGGAACCAGGGGACTCCCCAGAGAGCAGGGTGTCTCTTATCCCTGAGGTTGCCCCCAGCTCCTCAGTGGGGCAGATTTCATGCCTAGGTTGTGTGTTGTTTGTCTGTCTCAGACTTTGCAGCCCCTGAGGCAATGGCTCTGTCTTTGCAGGCTCAGGAAAGCCTTGGCAGCCAACAAATAATAAATAATACCCTGTAACACCACCTGCAATTGCTAATGAGTGTCTTTCCCCTGCCTCCCCCACCTCTTGGAGTTTGGGGGTGGGGACCACAAATTTCTGGGCAAATGTATACCTTCTCGTTTTTCCTGTCTAGGAGAGTTGACGTTGGAGGGTAAGGGTGCAGGTCCTTTGTAGGGGCAGAGGGATAGAGATGACCTTGTGGGGCATACTAAATAAAACAAGGTATACTTTTAATATTTCTTTTGATTTTATAGTTTTGGAGAGATGGAAATCTTCAGGACCAGGACAACAGGTCTGGGGTTGTTTGGGTTTTTGGGGGTTCCTGGGCTTTGGTTTTCAAAGGCAAGCTGGGGAGCTATCACCTCTTCCCTTAAGGAATGTTTTCCTAAGTCATTGTTTGGTGCTCTAAATTTGATACTCAGGGAGTCATCTTCCTTCAAGTCTATGCACAGGTTAGGCCACTAAGCGACTCTACGGTCTTATTTAAGGTTTGGGTTGTTAAGGTTAGCACACCAAAGTCGGTTTTCTTGTAGGTAACTGCGCTTGAAATTCCAGCAACTGCCACCAGGTAAATCAGTGGTGATTTGGCCTGGATTCATTCAAAGAGATCAGGACAGGTATGCAATCTTGTCCTCTAATGCATTTTAAAATTGTTACCCCAAATGCCATTATTTTAAAGTATATTTTCTAATGTAGGTTTGACTCTATTCAAAAACACATATGCCAGCAGGCAAAAGCCTTTTAAACCTTTGTTGTGGTAGTTATAGTAGCAAAAGGGAGTGAGTAGAATACATGTTTTTCAAAGGTTGTCTGTCTAGTGTCCCATCCAAATGGTCCATGGATTTCATTTGTGATTCACTTTTCTTAAGGCAGGCTTCGAGGTCTATATCAGGAAGAGTCATTCAAAATGATTTTGGATTCACTCCAGTGTAGTGATCTCTGTGGGACTTGGGGAGGCAGGTTCGGATGTTTTCATTTACTTGATCCACGTAGCTATTGGTGTGGTACGATGGAGGCTCTAAAGTGGGGTAGGAGAGTGGGATGGGTGGTAAATAGAAATCGCATTCTGATCTACATACTGTGGATGTAGGATGCAGTGGGTGAGAACTCCCCTGCTCAGACTGAATCCAAGCTTCGTATGTGGGCCACTTCTATAGAAGAATTGGTTTTGCTTCTTATTATACTCTGGAAAATGAAGACTAGCCCTCCCTTCCCCACCATGCAGTGTCACTTCTAAGACGTGAGTTTCCTAGAGCCACCCTCCTTAGATCCCGTCTTGATTCAGGAAATGTTTCCTTAGTTACAATCCATCCTCTTAAAGGAGATGTTTTCCTAAATTATGCTTCTCTCTTCCAAAATTACCCCTGCTCATGCCTCCCGCCAGTTGTTGGGGTGTAAACAGTCTTGTCTGGTACTTGGGGTAAACGAGCTCTGTGTTGGATTAATTCTGCATGACCCTGCTTGTAGACTGCTGGGGGAGGAGTTAGCCTCCTTTCCATTCCCTGGAGTCGAGACCCAGACCCAGGCCAAGGAGGCTCATTTTCCCATGTGTAGGAAGCTGATGGGCCCCCCTCCTGAGCAACATTTGGCTCCTTAGTTCCTCTGAGTCATCCCCTGACCCTGACAGTCTGTAGTAAGGACTCAGACCCGTCAGGCCAACCTCTACCAAGAGGGCTTAATGAGCACCTGGCGGCTAAGTGCTTTGAGATCTTTCAGATGAAAAGGGCTGTCAGTGGTTCTGGGGTTATTATTGTTAGGGTAGTGGCGGCGGCAATTACTCTAGATGATCAGGGCATCCAGCTCCCTTTGTCCCTCAAAGGAACACCCAGCTCTTGGAGGAATGGCGGTCTGCTGGCTTTATCTGCCTTGGGTTCTCATGGGGTATTAGCAGCTTCCTTCTACTGCTTGCCCTCTTCCCTCTGTGGCTGGACACGTAGCATTGCAGAAGTAAATTCTGAAATGCTCACTCTCTGGTTGTGAAGCAGTTCTGAAGAGTGTAGAGTGACAGAAGCCAGCGCCAGGGACGGAGGATAACAACCTCTTTTGACTTCTGTCCCTAGGATTGAAAGGAGAGGAGAGTGGTTGGTGCAGAAGAGCTTGAGAAAACCAATTCTATGGGTAGGCATGAGAAGAAAAGGGAATGGGTTTGAACTACAGCTGCTCAGGAGCAATGTCAAGTTTATAGAGGTGATATGAAATACATCTAACCAGGGAAGTGGAAGAGGCACCTTCTCTGAAGGGTTTTAAGGGAAGAGAATTTTCATCTCTGACTTGGATGGCTGGAGTGAAGTAGCATTGCAGTGGCAGAAGGATCACCAGGGTGACCTTAAGGAATATGTGCTCCTGAGTGAACAAATCCACGGGGCACAGCCATCTTCCTCTTCTCTGCCTGAGAGAGGTGGGGATTATGTTCTGGGATTTAGTCCTGAATAACAGTGGATGACAGCAGAGTATTTTGAGGGGGGAAATTGGTGCTGCTGCTCCACTGCGCCTAAAACCACCTGGGTAGGACGGGTGGGCAGGAGGATCACAGGCAGAGGAACTGGGGCCTCAAGTCCTTATTCCCCTCCTTGTCCTTGTCCTCAGTACCTTTACTCTGGGAATGAACACCGTTCCTTTGCCGTTTCCACAAACCCAATCATCTTCCTTGGGAGGGAAGAAAAGTCACAGGTTATCCTTGAGAAGTCCATTTTTTGTCCTGTCCTTCTGGGAAGTTATTTTTATTTCCTGAAAAATCTTCTCAACCAGGCAGGAGAGATGCTTTTTTGTGTTTTAAGCCTGAAATAAAGATTTCACACACTCTAGCATTAACACTCTTACCTTAACCACACAGATTGTCCCCTTTTCCCTTGCTTTTTAAGCCACAGATTTTGTATAGTGCTGTCTTCCTCACTCGCATCTACACCGAGTCAGTTATTACCCTCCTGATCTACAGGGCCTTGAGATTTGGCCTATACCTCTGCATTGTTTGTTGCCAAAAGTGGCTGTTGTTTAAATAATCTATTTTACCTACTCCGAATTATGTGATACTCATTACAATTATTAGAGGTCTAGAAAAATGTATTTAAAAAGTCACATGGCTTTAAAAAAAGGCTACAAATAAAACACTTGTGATTAATATAGAGAATAGAAAGGTCAGAAATGGAGGGGGAAGAGAGAGGAAATAGGAAGAAAAGAAAATGCTGATCAATGCATTGAAGTATTTCAAGCTCAAGAACAGGAGAATGCTGGCCTTTCCTGAGGCTAGAGCAGAAACAGCTGGGATTTTAAACATGAGGGATTAGGAGTAGGCTAAAGGAATTGCTGCTTTACCGGGAAGTCGAATGAGGCTACTCCTGAGAAATCTGCCATGCTTAGAAATTCTGTGTGAAGGAACAGTGAAAGTGTAGAGGGAACCAGTGTAGAAAGAAAGGACTGACTGCCTAAAACAAATTCTTGCCACCCTCATCCCTGGCTGTTTTCTGCCCTCTCTTATCTGTCAGGATTGTCCAATCCCGCTCTCTGAAACACATTTGATGACTCAACAATGACCAATTAGGCGTTAACACATCTATCTCGTGGACTATCTAGTCATCTTTATGGAGAACAGGATCTTAAATCTCTGCTCATCAGGACAGCCAGAGGCTTTGCCTAAGCGGTGGAAAGAGCCATAGACATTTTTCATAATTATAATGACTTTTTACAGGGAGAGCTATAACTCCTGCTCTTTAACTTCAGTGTGAGAGAAGAGCCCATTGCAGATTCTGTGATGCAGGGAATGGAGCCATCTGATGGCTGTCTTCTTCAGGCAGTCTGTGCTTTCCTACCATGAACAACTTCTGGGAGCAAAATTCACAAAGGTGGATAAAGATGGCTTCTATTCTGGGAACCCTTCCACTGAGATGAGACAGACTATAATCTCCAGAGGCAGACAGTGAGTTACAGAAAGTCAGGAAATTAATGAGTAGTGCATAGTCTAGCTAAGCTCTAAATATCTGTGTGTAAGGAAGGGCATTTTGGGGTCATCAGCTATGGAAGCCTTCCTGGAGGAGGCAAACATAGAGCTGAAAACAAGGCGGTCATTCTTAGAGGACGTGGCCTTGAGATGTGGTCTTCCTTAGAAGCATAGATATGGATCATCGAGAGTCTTGTCATCTTTTCCAATTGATTGATTAGCTCATATTCCCAGTCTCTCCTAATGAGTCTCTCCCAATGCCCTACCCTACACCTCCAGCTTTTATAAGAATTTCATGACACCCCACAAGTCAGGCCTGAGATCCTCTTATTTTAGCACCACTCTGCCTGGCCCAACCCTGTTTAATGACTTTGGTCTATTTCCTCTTCCCCTATAATGCTGAACATTCTTACAATTTGCACTTCGGGCCCTGATTTCAAATACTAGATCCTCAAACTACTCGATTGTCTTTTCCTCATCCTTCTGTGCTTTCTTTACTACAACTAAGCAGCTCTCATTGGCCAATAAGAGGACAGCATGTCAAAATGTGAATGATCAGCAATCTCTGCTCATTTTCCAAGCCAAGTACCCCAGAGCCTTGCCTTGTCTGATACCTTTCTTTGGCTAATCATACAGCATTGATGGTCTTCCACCTCCTTATCTTAATCCTACTTATGTGTGTTTCAGTCTGCACATCCCTAACAGCAGGGCCTGTGTTTGCATTTTTTGCTCCATTCCACACTCCTCATAGTGCATCTTAGACCCTAAATTCATATACTCCAAGGTGCCAGAGATGAACAATTACCTAGCATATTTGATCTGGGTAGAAAACTTTTGGTTTTCTGGCGCATGTTAGGAGAATTAAGATATCCATATGATTGCTTCTGTGGCCTCTTCTTTAGTCAAGTAGACACAATGTTATGGGTATATGTAAATCATAGAAATTGACCTTTGATATTCTCCGAAAAGATTCTTTCTTTGGCCATAACACAGAAAGGACGAGCTATTGTGCTTCATTGACTTATTCAACAAATTGCCTTATTTGTGATAGCTACTATTCTGGACAGGGGATAAAAAAATGAATAAAACAAGGTCTCTACATTTTAGGCACTTTCAGGTTGGTGCGAAGATAGACAAGTAACCCAAATCTGACAGAGGTGTGTGCAGGTCCTGGGATGAGGGAGAGATATCCGACTCAGATGCAGGGAGGTGTCATTTATGGGCCCAGTCAGCAGAAGGGGAAGAGTGGTTGTGGTAGCATCAGACTGAGGTTAGATACTAGAAAGACCTTCAATGAGATTATGATTTCTTCATCTACTCATTCCTAACTCTGAACAATCATTTACTAAGTCCCAAGTCTGTGCTAGTCACTATGCTCACTTTTATTTAGAGATAGATAAAATTAAGTCCCTGCCATCAAGGAGCTTTCAGTCTAGAGTGGTGGTCAGAAAAATAAACATCTAAAATAAAATGTGATGAAGGCTGAATAGAAGCATGGGAAAGCTGACACCTCCTCAATTAAAACTTGTTGAAATTTTATGCTGCTTAGAATGTGGAAGGGAAAAAGAGGGTAATTTCAATGACTTACCCTCTTACTCCTTTCAAGTCTGTGAATAGGTTGATTCAAATTCCACTGTGCAGTTTATTTATCATCTGGAATCCCAGCAGTCGAAGGATCCGGAATATATCAAACTTCCTAGGTCTCTGTCTGGACACTCTTCCTAGTTCAGGAAGCAATTAGTCTGAGAGAGACAGAAGTGAGAGTGGAGGAGCAGAATATATATCCTTTTAAAATAATTTAGTAACAACTGTAGGTAAGTGACCAATAATTTATAGAGTCTATTCTTTTTATAGAGATATTTCCTTGCTGCTCAACCAGAGAGCTTGCTGGGTTTAGAGGATTAATCTTTGACGTAGTAAATATGCTCAAGTTATAATTCAGTCGCAGGGATAAAGGGAACTTAGACTTGTCTTGTACAAGGGAAAAAATATGAAATGGATTCCGTGAGGACCCACCATCGTAGTCTTTATTGTCTTTTGTAACTGGTGATCTTGTAGATCCTCGCATATAATGTCCTTATTTTACAGATGAGAAGACTGAGATTTACATGCATGAGTTGGTGGCAGATGCAGGACTGGAACCCATGTCTCTTGACTCACTTCAGAGCTTTTAATACCACACCATGCTACTGCATGCCACATTCAAACCTTACACATTCATGCCTTACCTGCAAGCTCCTGTACCAACTTCTTTTTTTTTTTTTGTCTTTTTCGTGACCGGTAAGGGGATCACAACCCTTGGTGTGGTGTCGCCCGCACCGCGCTCAGTCAGTGAGCGCACCAGCCATCCCTATATAGGATCCGAACCCATGGCGGGAGTGTCGCTGTGCTCCCAGCACTGCACTCTCCCGAATGCACCACGAGGCCGGCCCCTGTATCAACTTCTTTCCCCTCAGTTCTTTTCTGTCCATCCCTGTTGTCTACATTAGCCAAACCAAGTTCCCTCCTGGCCCCCTGTCCTTGCCACGTGTTTTCTCCCTCTGAAAGCTCCCTTAAGCACTTCCCCTCCCGGCTGGGATGCCTTTGCTTTTCTCTCCTTCTGCTCCTTTATTCCTCTCCAACCCAGCCCCATACTCCCTCTTCCAGGAAGCCTTCCCTAAGTAACCTTTTCTGTCTTTGAATGCTTCCTGACTCTGCATCTTTTCAGCCCAGTTGTTGGTTTGTACTTGTTGTTTTGTTGCTTAATAGGCATTCTGAAGTCTTTTTAAAGATATTTATATTCCAACAATTTACTTTGACAGGAGCTTCTTAAGGCAAAGCCTAGAATACACATCTTATATTGTTCCCTGACTAGAGCTAGACCTAGGATTGGATAGTCTAAGAAAGTTAAAATTACCTCTATATTTGGGGGGGAAAAAAAAAAAAGAAAAGAATACTGTCCAGTTTGGGGGTGATGGGAAGTGATCTTGTTTAGAGGCAGTGGGTATTTGAAATTAATTCTTAGGGTTTTTTCCAGTTCTGGGATTCTATAACCCTGTGAACCAACTTGGATATGCCATAGCCTTAACACGATGCTGTTACCAATTTTGTGGCCCGTGTTAAATAATAAGACATCCCACAACTAATAGGTGGCAGAGTAGTGTGTCCATAGCAGGTTATAAAAAAAAATAGCTTGGTGAATGGACCTTCCTATGTGGAATGCATTGTTAGGTGGAGAACCTGGCTGCCCAGTGGATGACCTCAGTTGCCGCCTGGAGGTCTCTACCTCAGGGAAGGGTGGCCCTGAGAGCCATTTTGACCCAAGTTCAAATTCTCTAGAACAAACAAGCCAATCTCTTGCTCCAAGCTCCAGCCAAAGAGGCTCCAGTGTGTTTATTGACTCTTGCATGTCCCTGCCCTGGAGAACAAACAAACAACTCAACCTGACTCATTCCCTCCACCGACTGTACTCAGTTCTATTGTTGGGGTTTGCCAGGAAAAATCCTCAGACTCTGTGGAAATTAGAGAGCCAAAGGTTATGGGTCTCTGTTCATATATTCCTACTCCTTCCTGAAGAACGTGAATCCTTCCTGGAGGGGCTTCATTGATTCATTCAACAAATACTTACCGCATGCATATGTGCGGCTCTCCTCATGATTGGGGCTACTGACTCCTGCCACGGGGAATGCTGATGTTCCCATCTTTTAACTAAATGGTTCGAAGACCCCTTTCCTAGCATCTTGCTGTAATAATAATGACAACTTTTATCATCCTTCCCACCACTGGGAGGACTTAGTTTCTCAATCCTAACCACATTCTGTCACTAAACCTTTGATGGATCATTTTGACCTCTTGGGAAACCCCACCTTACTTTCATGGAATCACGCTTCACATTTCCCTCCACAGAAGAGGAGGCAGACTTATGCTAATATTTGTGCTCAACTTACTTTCTACCATTGTTTTTAGAAGGAAACCAACTCAGACCCTCTCCATTGTTGTGTTTACATGAGTGCTGTGTTTCCTAAGCTGTGTAATCCTCAGAGCACTTATGTTTCAGATGTTAATAGGGGTTTCTTTAAAAAGTATTACATGATCAGGTCAGTTTAAGAAACAGTGGGAAAGACAAAGTTAAAATCTTAAGCTGCAGGACTTCTCAGAACATTTAACATATAATATTCATTTTGAATCTCAAGAGGGGACATAATATGAAATATTTTTCAAATTATTAAACAATGGAATCCCTTTTAAAGAATAACCTGTTATCAGTTTTGGGGACATTAGTGTTTCGTAAAGTTTAGTTTAGGAAATGCTGATGTAGTGAAAGGAATATTATTTTTTTCTTTGTTATTGTGTGTGTGTGTGTGTGTGTGTGTGTGTGTGTTTGGGGCTGGCCAGTATGGGGATCTGAACCCGTGACCTTGGTGTTATCAGCACTGCATTCTCCCAAGTGAGCCACGGGCCAGCCCCGGGTCTTTGAATTAAGAGGCAGGAACCTGGAATTGCATTCCTCTTTGCCACTCATTTTTTGACTCTGGGCAAGTCACTTCACCTCTCTGGACTTCTATTCCTCTACCTGGAAAATGAGGAAGCTGAACAGAATTATCTTTCAATCCTCTTTTAGTTCTGTACAAAAGCACCCACAGGTGGACCTAATCTCCTAAGCACCAGAAACAAAATCTGAGGTGGATATCTTGACACACCCACAAAGGACATACAAATAATGGAATAATACATTAAACCAATGTGACTAAAGAGAGCTGGAGTAAATACATTTTACAGGAAAGAAAAGATATTTGTGGAAAGCAAACATGGAGGTTCCATATGTCTGAAGGGAATGATCTGAGAAAATTCCTTGGAAGAGAGGTGCATTGGTATCAAAAGAGGAAAGAGAGGATATTCTCTGCTGACAGGGGTGGGTGAGGAGTGGTGGGGTATCCCCATTTATGGGGCAATCTACTTGGCTGAAAATTCAAAGAGAATGGGAGGAAGTTCACCTGGGAAGTATGATAGAATGAGCCAGATACTGGGAATCAATGAGGATAAAGGAAATTTTTTCTGGAGCACTTGAGAAAGTGGTCAACACGCATTTCACTCCCAGTGATCTGTGATGAGGTCGAAACCCCAGGGTGCTTGAACAAGACGCATACATGTGTGGATGACCTTGGAAATAGACAGATTCTCTAGTGGGTGGCCCAAACCTTTTCCCTCTTCTTGCATTGGGTGTGATGGGTTAGAGCCCTAGATTAAGTTCATGCCTCTGGGCACTGTCACTTAGAGAAGATAAGAGCGATGAGTTTATCTTTATAGCTGTTCTGGTTTGATTTATATTCTGTGTGCGTGTGTGTATGTGTGTGTGTTGAGTCTGTATGTACGTCTATGTGTATGAATGTGTTTTTATATGAATGTATACTTGCACACATATGTGGAAATGTGGCCATGTTTTATATGTACATGTGGGTTTGTAAAGTGCTTATATGTTTATTTATGGCTGTGCCAATTGTAAAAGGGAGAGGTTTAATTTTATGTGAATGTGTGTAAAATGGTGTGTACACCACATGTGTATATGAAGAGTGGTCTCTTTTACATATATGAGGCATATACTGTATTCACATGTTTATTTTATATATGAATGTTTATATGTATTTACATGTCTGTATCTTAGGCTGTATCTATTTGAGCTACTTATTTTTCTTTTTCTTTGTCTTTAGGGGTGGGACTGTTCTATTAATAAATGTTTATTGAGAGCCTGCTGTGTACAGGGTCTGTGTCTATGTACAGATATGGGGGGAGGGTCTCAGTTTGTAAGGATGTAGGAAAGCACACATGCACTTATATATATGTCACCAAATTTATGAAATGTCAGTGTGTATCCTGATTTTTCTCACCTAATTTTTAAATCTTGCATTGCATATCATTGTAAGCTCCCCCCAATTGTTTTCTGGAAAAAGCAGGAGATAACTAACTAGATTTAGTGTAAGCATGTATATGCATCCAGTGAGGTATGTCCATGTGGTGTAAACTCATACCCTGTTCATTATCCATTTGTGATCTCCTCCTAGGTCTTTATGCCATCTCACTCTAGGCACTTTTTGCTCCTACAGAGCTTGGAAAAATACCTAAAACACTCATTCACCACTGTGAACAAACAGCTTGTTTTTCCTTCCTGGTCTGTCTAATCCAGAAAGAAAGGACGGGAAATATCAATGACTGATATTAAGCTCTAGCTCTTTGAGAAGGCTTTTCTTTTGCCTCTCTTATGCCTCATCTGCTCTACCCTTCAACCAGTTCTCCTAATCCCTCGAAAGAGAGACACAAGGTTTTCTTTTCCCCAGAGAAACCAGAGGGAGAGCAAGAGAGATTTTGCTCCAAGGGAATCTGCTCCCATTTTATGGGGTTTGTCAATAATGTTCCTTCATTAAGATAGCATCTCAACAGAATGAAAGAGGCCTCTGCTCTTCGGAAAAGAGTTGTTTTTTCTTGGGGGGGGTAGTGAAGGGGGCATTAAATAAACCTGTTTTTTAAAAATGTACCTCTGCAGCAAGGAAATGTGTTATTATTGTAATTGTCTAATGCTAATTATACTTATTACTATAATAACCATTTTGTTGTAACAAATGATGTAATCCTCTTTATTTCTGTCGCTGCCAGAGGCGAGTGGTGTGTCTACAGCGAGAGGGGGGATTGGGGAGTGTTCTTGGCGGGGAGATGCAATCCATACCTAGTGAAGGTGGAAAAGTTTGTGCTGGTCAATGGCTTTGCACGCGGGGGTGGAAGATGCAGGATGGAAGATACCTGGATTGTTTTATGCTTGCTTCTCTCTGGAACTTCTCATTCTAGAGTTTTTCCTGAAAACATTTAATCATTCAGTCAGACCTTCATTTATTCATTCAACAAACATTCATTTAGTTCCTGCTTTGTTCCATAATGTTAGAGTTGGCCCTGGTGATATAAAGTAAATCAGATAGGATCTTTATTGTTGAGAAACTCACAGTCCAGTGGTGGAAGCAGGAATGCAAACACTATTTTCAGTGCAGTAGAATAAGTTTGATATGAAGAGGTGTATTTATTTATTTATTTATTTATTTATTTATTTATTTATTTATTTTTTAAAAAGATGACCAGTAAGGGGATCTTAACCCTTGACTTGGTGTTGTCAGCACCATGCTCAGCCAGTGAGCTAACCGGCCATCCCTATATGGGATCCGAACCCGGGGCCTTGGTGTTATTAGCACCACACTCTACCGAGTGAGCCACGGGCCGGCCCTGAAGAGGTGTATTTAGAGTGCTATGAGAATATGCATAGAAGAGGTGATTTATTCTGCATATGGAAGCCTGATAAGCTGAGTCTTTTGGAGGAACACTAGGAATTTGCAGCACAGAGAAGGGAGGTTAGTCATGCCAGGGAGAGTAAACTGTATTATTAAAGGAATGGAGGCATGATGAAGCCTGTTTGTTGTTGTTAATATTAATAATAATAATAAAAACAATAATAAAAGTAGCATATATTACTTCATATCAGACACTGTTCTAGGCACTTTCATGTGTCGATTCATTTAATCTTCACAACAACACTCTGGGGTAGTGTATAGTGAACATTAAGTGAATCAGTAGATGCAAAGTGCTTAGAACAGTGCCTGATATGAAGATGAGCTATTTTATTGTTGTTTCATTGTTGCTGTTATGACTATTTAACAGATGAAAGACTGCGGCTTAGACTGAGTAACTTGCCCAATTTTATACGTACCATAAGCAACAGAGCTTGAGTTTGAAACCCAGTTCCGAATACAGCCCCAGTTTTTAGCCACTCCTATACTTAAGAGTATAGGGTGCATGCTAGGGAGGGGTAGTAATTTGTAATGAGACAAGTAAATAGTTTGGGGCTAGAGTGTGAATGGCCTTGTGTAGCATTAGAGGTTTTTAAACAGAGAAGTAATAAGATAAGATCTGTGTTTTAGAAAGACAATTCCAGGAAACTAGGAGGTTGTGGACAACTGGCCTACTGGGTCTTCCCATCCCAAAGTGAAGCTGAGGGTTCAGCTTCTGAGACTGCAAGCTCTTTCTCTTACTGTATTCATCTCTGCAGGTGATCCAGCCAACTGAGCTGACTGGCTGCCCTAGTTGGCTGGCCGTGAGACATGGAAGGAAGGAGAGGTGGGCAACTATCAGGTTAATAAGCTCTGAGGAGAGAGCCAAACCAAATTTCCAAGGCCCCACAATTGGGCTGTCTAAATGAAGCACAGCAGTATAGTATCAATAGGTCTTCACTTCCTTCAGTTAGTTGGCACTGCCGATCTCTGACTTTTGGGCCAGGGTCATGTCTGTCTCGTTCACCACTACATCTCCAGTACCAGCAGAGGGCCTGGCAATGGTATATGTTAATAAGTCTATCATAGGAATTACCAGTCACTTGTTCTGGAGGTCTGGGTACCCCAATCTTGGCCTAATGCTCCCACAGTTGAATTTTTCACTAGTAATCAAATAAGTTATTTCTCCTGTTATCAGTGCCCTTCTCTCCATCCCACCACACACACAAACATATGTTCCCCCTCCTCTGTCTTCCTGTCACCCTGAGTTCAGCCATTTCACCATAGAGGGGCCCATCGAAGATAACAGTAATAATGGCTAACCGTTGTTGCATCCCTACCAGGTGCCAGGCATTGTTCTAAGCACTTTACCTGTGTTAACTAAGGCCTCACAACAACTATACAAGGAGATACGCAGTAATAATGGCTAACCGTTGTTGCATCCCTACCAGGTGCCAGACATTGTTCTAAGCACTTTACCTGTGTTAACTAAGGCCTCACAACAACTATACAAGGAGATACTATTGTCATCCCCTCTTTACAGGTGAGTAAACTGAGTTATGAAGAAGTCAACTCGTCCAAGGTCACACAGTTGTTAAGTAGCAAACCCTTATCCTCTTCACCAGTGCTTCTGAAAACCTAATATATATACAAATCACCAGGAGTCTTGTTAAAATGCACATTCTGATTCAGTGACTCTATGGTGGGGTCCAAAATTTTGCACTTTTTATAAGCTCCCTGGTGATGCTGATGCTGTTGGTCCATGACCACACCTTGAGCAGTAAGGCTCTATACCATGTTTGCTACCTTTATATACCAACCATTTTCTGACTCCCTTTGTCATGACCTGTCAGAGTTATTTCCTGAATAGATGTGACATTTGTTTAAAAAAGTTCTATTAACCATAAGAGTCGGCTTCCTCCCAGGAGAAAAAGGGGAGTTTCAATCGGCCAATTGTTTTGACATGTCTTTGTGATCCTTGTGCAAAGGACTGAGCCTAAGCGAAGGGAGGGCAGCTCTAGACTTATTGGGTGTGGGCCTGGCTTTCTGTAGACTCTCATTATGCCTGCTGGTTGGTGGTCACTGGTGGAGTCTCCTCTTTTACTGAGGTACTAGTTGAATTAGATCTAGGTATTTAGGGTGAAAGTGTCCCCACCTTGAGGCTTCTGCTGTCATCCATTGATTAACTGTGCCTCTGGAATCCCCAAGCTCAGATGTCTGGACTTCTTTATCAGCTCCTTCCAAATGCAGAGTTAATAAGAGAAGGTAGGAAGGTATAGGAGAGCAAAACTTCATGAAAAGAGCAGATCAATAAATTTATGAACAGGTATTTTTTAAGGTCCTGATATTAAAATGCAATGATTTTTATCCTAAGCTCTAGGTCTCAGGTGAGTTGCAGAATAATGTAGTCAGCTCTTATCCAATATTTTTTCCTAATCAAGGCTACCTTCCCCTTTATTTCCCAGCAAGGGGTACTTATGAGACATAATTCCTAAGGCAATTCTGAAGGCAAAGACACATTTTTGGAAGATAAAAACATACCACATTAAAACGTCCAAAATAAATAATTTATTTTTTCTACTGCCTTGGTAAGAGCTGTGTCACAGCTTTCCTGCCTTAGCCCGGATAACTGGGAGTTAACTGTAACCATTTAAATGGGAAGCTAAATCTGTAAGATTGCTTCCCAATTTAAGATTCTCTGATTCCATTCCAATCAGGCCTAGGACTGTGGTACTCGAGTGAAGCAGTTAAGACCCCAAGAAGCAATTATAGCTTCCAGAAAGCTTGCACTTTCCCTTGGAAAATCCTTAGGCAGGTCAACATTTGGAGAGATGGAACTCCCAGTGGAGGAGGCATAAAACCTAGTGCTGTTGGTTTTTCTCATTCTTTCCCTTTCTTCCTGCCCCCACGGCTGTCCTTAGAGTCCAGAACTGCATCATTACCACCCTTGCTAGCAACAGCCACCCGAGTGAGGGTTCAATATTCAGACCCTTCCTCACTTCTCCCATTGAAATTAACAAAACAATGAGGTTTCTAACTCATTCGACAAACATTTTAAAGTACCTGTGATGAATAACACACTGGGCTAGTTGCTATGGAATATACAAAAGCAAATGAGAGATAATCACTGTCCTCAAGACAGGGAGAATGCCGTGTGAAGAGGAGGGCAAAGATCAGGTGATGCGTCTACAAGCCAAGGAATGCCAAACACTGCCAGCAAAGCACCAGAAGCCAGGGGAGAGGGCTGGAGCGTGTCCTCCCTCACAGCCCTCAGAAGGAACCAACCCTGCTGACACCGTGATTTTGGGCTTCTAGGCCCCAGAAAGACAGTACATTTCTGTCATTTAAGCCACTCAGTTTGTAGTAGTTTTTCTGCAGCAGCCCTAGAAAACTAGTAAAGATGTTAACTGTATAAAAGCAAAAAAAAAAAAAAAAGAATAGACGAGTGGAAGAATAAGTTGTAAACTAAAATATGTACCATGAGGTACAGAGAGTCCTATGGGGTTCAAAGAAAGAGAGCAAGTAAAATAATCTGTATGAGAGGAATTTTTTAAAACTATATAAATACTCTGTAAATATAAATTTTTAACTTCCTCAAGCGAGGAAAAGAGAACAGATTGGGAATTGGGAGGCCTGGCCCTAGAACAGGGATTGGCAAACTATAGCCAAAGTCTGTTTTTGCACAACTCTCAAGCTAAGAATGGTTTTAACATTTGTAAAGGGTTGTATTCAACAACAACAACAACAACAAAGAGGAATATGCAACAGAGACCATATGCGGCTTGCAAAGCCTAAAACATCTACTGTCTGGTCCTTTACAGAAAAAGCTGGCCAACCCCCTGATCTAGACCAAATTTTGCCAAAACTGTGTGACTGTGGACAAACCTGGCTAAAGGGCTGGACCTTATGCTATATATAATAGGGTTCATCAAATGAATAGGATGACTAGATCTGGTGTAGGAGGATGAATTGCAATGGGGATAGTAAGTAGAAATGTCTAGGAGGCAATTGAAAATTCTAACCTAGCGTGTAGAAAACCAGTGGGAGATGTAGATTTGGGAGTCATCAGACACATACAGGGATTGAAAATAGAACAGATGAAATCACCCAAAGAGAAGACCAAGGATGGACACTTGGTGATACCTACTTCAAGGGGAGGTGGAAGAACAAGAGAAGAGTGAAGGACCCTGAGAAAAAGTGATCCAAGAAGTAGGAGGAGAACACGGGATGAATGTTATCACAGACGGAGAAGGTTGTCAGCAGTGTCACATGCCAAAGAGAGGTAAAGCAGAATGAGGAATGAGAAGAAGCCATTGGACAGGTCCCTGGTGACTTTGTGGTGACTTTGTAACCACAGTTTCAGGGGAGTGGTGGTTTCAGGGGAGCGAGGCGGGAGTGCAGGGCAGTGTAGTGCCTTTCAGGATGTTGGTAGTAAAGAGAAGGATAGAGACCAGCTAGCAGGCTGAGGGGCTGCAGACTCAACAGAAGCACAGAACACCCATTTTGCCTACATGCAGGGGTACTTGAGGATCAAATTAAATAATACATGTGTAAGTGCTTTGAAGACTGTCAAGTACTCACAAATAAAAGGGACTGTGCTGTTATAAATTACAGTAGTTCTAAATTCTATGACCATATGAAATTATTTTTGTCTTTTTCTCTAAGTTTATAACTTAGAACCAAAACATTTCTATTTCCTATCCTCAAGTTTAAACTTTCCATTCTTGAAGACCTTTCTAGCAGCTGACTATGACCAATGCCATCTTCCTATTTTTCAACCTCCGAGTATAGAAATATCTGCACCAACTAGGCAAACCTATTTCTCATTCTCCTTGCAAGCCTTGTTTTCCATCTCTTTTGAGTCTTCACCCAGGCCATTTGCATTGCTTAAAATTTAAGGCTGCTTATTTTAAGGCTTGACAGATTTAGCAAATAAAAATACAGAATGCCAGTTAAATTTGATTTTCAGATAAACAACGAATAATTTTTAGTGTATATTCCATGCAATATTTGGGCATGAGTGTCCTTTATTTTATTTGGCAGACCTACTTCTGCTCTCTTAGTTTGTCCCTATGTGTCTCTTTCTTTACAACTCAACTGAAAGCTCTTCTCAGCTCCTTGGCATAACAATTTAATAAAAAGAATATAGCCTTTTGTTGACAAACAGACTTTATTTCAAACCCTGGCCCTCTACTTACATGTGTGTGACCTTGATTAAATCTTAGTCTGGCTGAATCGGTAAATTACCTTTCAAGGCTCTAGTAAGGATTAAATTAAACAATGTTTGGTTTGTTTGCTTAAGACTTACATATTTATTTATACCTCCCCTTTCCAACAGATAACGTCTTTGCAGTGCATGCCCTCTCTGCTTAGATACTCATTTTGTACTTCCTTCATTTATCTTGTTGCTTAGGTTTTCACTCTGGGTCAGAGTCTTGGGGAGTGGGTCTTGCCTTTCCCAACAACAAGGGGGTGATCTATTCAAATCATTCCTTATAGCATCTAAGGCTGGGATTTACCCCCAAGGGGCCTCTGGATAGGATAGACTAATGGCCTCTCCTGTTCCTTTTTTCTCTGGATCACTTGAAGGGTTGTATTTCTTAGAGACCTCAAGGGCAGGTCTTCCAGCCCACGTTCTGTCACCACTGCTGTGCTAGCTTTGCATAGGTTTTCTGAGTGGGTTGATGGGGGAAAGGGTGTGGTAAGCTCTTTGGAGTGAAGGGTGGGGAATGGGGGGAAACCACAGTAATCATTATTAATGTTCTTCTCTGTGACTCGGATTAATTATAATTACTGAGATTCATAAGAGAGAGTTGACATGATGGAATAATGGTAGAAAGGCGAAGGTCCTCAGTGTATTTTCTGTTCAACCCCCAAACTCCCAGCCGGAGAACATAACTTCATTTACCCAGTTGGGCTCCTGTGTCTGCCCCAAATACCACTGAGTGCCAGGTGGGAGGTAGAACCTGATGCCCCTGTTCCTTCTTGCCTGAAGTTTACTCTCAGACATTCCTATTATAGTATCTATCCACTTTCTCTCCCCCTAGATATAGGTAAGTAGCCAGGTTATCTACATCTCCCAGCTGTGATTTTTATCTCAAGCCTTGCAAAAAAATCCTACACATGACCAAACTCTGTAATAGAAGGTGTTCCCCCCGCTTCCCTTCTCTGGTCCCCTGGAGCTTATTTCACTGGAAGGGAATGCAGGTTGATGTATTTTTAAATGGCTTTGATTTTATCACCTTGCTTAATGATTTGGCACGTTATTTATTAGATGGGGAGCTTCCCAGAGGGGCCTGGCCCATTAACGTATAAATAATGTGGCAAATAGTTCAATAGAGCCGTAAAAAAAGTGATTTAGAAATAAATTGACCTCTGTTTGTTACATGTAAACGAAGGCCCAGGGTCATAATGTATTTCGTGCCCTTAAGCTGGGATGGTGGGGTTGGGATGGGAAGAGATAAGCAGGGGGCTAGTGCAGAAATGGGGGGATGGGGATTTTTCATGCAGCTCTCTTTTATTTGCCATGGTTGAGGGCGTGGCAGGTGTGAAGTGGGCTGCATGTGGTGTGTGTGCAGCTGGGTGAATAGTACTTATGATCTGGGGCAGCCATGTGGTTGGTACAGATGAGGGGTAGGTTGGTTGAAGGTGGGGGTTTCGTTATGGAGGCAAATCTCTGTGGTTTCCTCATTATTGTTTTTGTGTATTTTGGCAGCTGGCAGGTATGGGGATCCGATCCCTTGACCTTGGCATTACCAACACCGAGCTCCAACCAACTGAGCTAACTGGCCAGCCCTCATTATCGAGAAGTTAACACTTAACTCAGGTATGTGGACAGAGATGTTGATGGTTTGGATGGTTGTGTGTGTTTGAGGAGAAGCAGGTCTATTCAGATCACCATAGTGAGCTCCTTTGATGGGGACACTGTCTGGTTCATCTCCTTCTAGTACAGTGGTTAGCACATAGTAGGCAGTCAGCAAATGTTAATTAGAAATATAAAACACATATCTACATATCTACCATGATTAATGAAGGAAAGAACAGTACAGATAATTTCTGAACTAGTGGTAGATAAATAATGGATATAATAGCTCACATTTACTTAGAGCTTAGTATATACTAGGCATTTTGATATGCACTTTACATAAATAACCTAATGAAATCTTTTAAATGTTTAGATTGTGAAGAAATATGACACATATTCATGAGTGCATAAAGAATATATGTGCATTTTAATGAATAATATGGCAAATAGAAACAACCATGAAACTACCACTCAGATTAAAAAAAAAAAATCTTTGCTGGCATTCCAGAAACCACCTGTCCTGTAGGTCCCTTTCTCATCACAATTCCTTCTAAGAAAAGTAACTATCCTGTATTTTGTAATAATAATTTTCTGGTTTTCCATCATGATTCTGGTAACTTAAACAATATAGTTTAGCCTGTTTTTGAATTTTATACAAATGCACTCGAACTGTGCATATTCTTTTGTGTCTTGCATTTCTTACTCAATGTTTTATTTGAGACTCAGCCGTGTTGTTGTATGTAGCTGTGATTTGTTCATTTTCGTTGCTGCACATATTTCATTGTATGAATACACCATAACTTATCCATTCAACTGGTGGAGAACATCTCCATCCTTTCCAGTCTTTATCAGTTGAAAACAGCACTGCTCTGAATATTCTCGATCATGTGTCTTAGTGCACATGTGCCCACATTTTGTATATACCTAGTAGTGGAATTTCTGGGCTATAGGGTATGTGAACATTCAAGTTTACTTGGTAATATCACATGTTTTCCAAGGTAGTTATACCACTTTTCACTCTGACAAGAGTATCTGAGTGTTCCTGTTGTTCTACCATCTTTGACAGCTCTTAGTTGTATAAGAGTTTTCCAATATAACCTTTACAATATCATATGTCATTGGAACTATTATTCTTCCCATTTTACAAATGGTTAAACTGAGGCCCAGGGCGTTTAAGCAACTTGCTCAAAGTTGTATAACTGGTAAATAACAGAGCCAGTATTTGAACTTAAGCCTGAGTCCATAACCCTAGCTTTAAATCTCGATATTTACATTTTGTTTTAATAATGAATACTTGATAGATTTGGGATAAATAATAAAACAAAAATTTTCAGCACATTTAACTTTTAAAAATAATTTTGTTTTTGTTTGGTGGCTGGCTGATATGGGGATCTGAAGCCATGATCTTGGTGTCATAAGGCTATGCTCTAACCAACTGAGCTAACCAGCCAGCCCAACTGTTAAATAACTTTATAATGTTTCTTTAAATATCCAATGGACTATCCCTCTTTATGCTTACTACCAACTTGTGCAGTGGGTGAGGTGGCTTGTTTCATGGTTGGGGTGAGCGGAAACACAAAGATTAAATATTTGTTTGAGAGTATCTAACATGGAGTTGACTGTAGGATGTCCAAAAGAAACTCCCAGAGATGATCCAGACCACCTATCTCCATAGGCAGGTGAAAGATCTGTAAACAATTCCAGGGAAAGAGACTCCACACAGGAGCCAGAAAGTCCTTTTCTTGGGCTACGTTAATTCCTGCTGCTATTTTAACTCATTCCCTCTAGTTCATTCTTCCAAAGACAACCCTTAATATATGATCAAAGGCCCCCTTTCTGGTTTCAGGGTATCTTGTTGGCTGGGCAGAGTTTCCAATAGAGTCAGGGCTTTAGGGTGTCTTTCATCCCAAGAGCTCAAAGCCTCCCACGGACATTAACCCATTAATCACCAAGCTGCTCTGTGAAGTTGAGAACTAGTCAGTGGGAGCCTCCCCCGCTTCCCAGGTAGAGAAACTGAGTCCATGACTTGTCCAGAGCTGCCTGGGGAGTCAGAATGGAGCCAGGCAAGGAACCTAGGTGTCCAGGGAGATCATCTTCTCTACTACCAGTGATTCAGAGTTCCAGGTTTCTTTTCTGTGCATTCAGCAGAAAAAAGGACTCATTGGAGAATGATGAAAGTTAAGGCTGGTGGTACAGAATACCAGGATCCTTTTTGGATTGCTGAGGAAAACAGCCTGGCCCAAGAGATGTGCATTTCTAAAGGCCAGAGCTAGGTTCATTCATTTTTGTATCATCAGTTCCTAGACTGTGCTTGGTTCATAAAAGGCCCTTAATAACTGTTTGCTAAGTGAACAAATGTGTGAATGAATGAATGAATCAATGAACAAATGGCAGGTTTCCTGAATTTGTCTTACTGATCTGGGCATTTTCCCCATTTCCATTTTTTTTTTCACTGACATCTTTGGGAAGGGGCATAGGGAGGAGAAATTGAAATTTTAGTTGAACTTCTCTGGATGAGATGTGAGCCTGGGTGGAGCAGTGAGAAGAGATGCCTTCGGTGGATAGGCTGGGAATGGAGGAGGTATGGGTTCCTAAGACCCACCTTCACTTTGCTTAAGAAAATCTATAAATGAAACTAAATTTTAAGCTTACTTTAGGAATTCTGTCCCTCACCTGCTGGATTACTCATTTAGGACATGCAACTTGACCAGTTACAGTCTTCATCCACTCCCTGCAACTAGTGGAGCTCTAGACCGTCTGACCAGAAAATAATGTGAATTTTATTTTTTCCAGGTATCCATCATCTTGGTGACATTCTCAATGGGTTCCTGTTTAGGGGAAGTAGTGAACGTGTATTACTTAAAATGCTCTCAATGTGCTCAGAGATCACAAAATCAGACTGTTTTAGGGCTAGAGGAAATCCCTGAAGTCATGGCCTACAAAGTCCCTGTGTTCAGTAGAAAATGCCTAACAGTAATAGGATGGGTTGAAGAAGAGTTATCTTATTTAGAGTGTTTGTGTATATGAGGCTTGTTATATATATATATCTGTGCATAACTACATGCGTGTATGCAATTTGGCTTAACCATAATATGTAAGAATCTTTGTGAGTAAAGGCACCAGATGTGGGGAAGTCCATATTTGCGAATGTCCCTTTGCTTCCTTTAGGTCTGGTATAGCTTTTCTATATCCTCAGACTTTCTTTCCCCTCGCCCCTCACTTGATGCTCGTTGGAAGCTCCTAAGGAATCTTGAGGTTGAGAATATTCACTTCCAACTCTTCTCCTGGCATGTCTTTATTTCAGCCACCCATCTGATCCCATCTCCATCCCTAGGCGGGCTTCCTGCTGCCTTCGTTTATCTCCCTGTTTTATGATGTCATTTAATTAGCTAGCACACGGTGGTTTTATGGGACAAACACGGCCTTGTTTGCCTTATAACTGCATTTCATGGCTCTATGGGGACAGGTCAGGAAATCTCAGCCCAGCAGTGTTTGGAGTTCAGGAATGCTGGATCTTAAGGAACCTAGGAATTTTGGAAATGGCCTGACTTAGAGCTCTATCTTCTGCAAACTGGAAAAGAGTCACCTCTCTCTTCTCTAGCTCCCCATCCCACGGCATATGAATAATCCCGTGGGGGAAATGGAAAGGCTGTGCCAACCATTAGGGGGTGAGGAGATACCAATTCTCTTTCTGTCTTGAATCTCTGTTGCTTGTGTGAGAGTCACACACTTTTAGCCCATAGATAGAGTGGCTGCTTATAGGATACTTATAAGCCTCCTGAACATCAACTCTAGGGGAATGAGATACTGATATTGTAGGACACACACGAAAACAGGGCTTGTGAGAAAAATAGAGAGAATCTTGCTCCTTTGACGGAGGAATTTGTGGGTCAAATGAGACAACTGGGGTGTTGAACCCAACAGGGTTCATCAGATGCTAACTAGGGCAGTAGAGGTTACCATTTATTACTTAGGAATGCTTTGTTTATATTAGGAATACAATGCACTTTTTTGTTTGTTTTGTTTTTGTGTGTTGTTGTCTCATTAGTTAGTCAGGTTAGGAAGTTCTGGGGAGATATAAGAATGAATTATCTAGAACAATCCTAGAAAGATGAATTCCATCTGATTTCCTGACATCTCTAGTGAAGGAGACCCTGCCCCCTGCTGCCCTGTGTGACAACATTTTGCCACAGCAGCTTTCCTTCTCTTGCCTGCAAAGTCACTTGTATACCTATATGTGTACACAATAGAAATGTCCATAAGCAATTTCTTGATAAATTGCCTGATTCTCTTCTCAGCTTTAGACAAAACTGTGGCTTGGTGTCTGTGAATGACAAAGTAGAAATATGTGAAATCTGTACAAAGCAAGGGATGGGCCAAAGGAACCATGAGAAATCTCTGCTTCTTTTGTCTTCTCTCTGCCCTCCTGTACCCCGCCCCCCACTCCCCAGGAGTGAGATTCTAACACTTTGGCCCTCGCTCCTGCTTCCCCTCATCTGTTCTTCTTTCCCCCTCTTTCTGGCTCCATATCTTCCACATCTTCCTCCTCAGTGTCCCTATGTTCAATACACATTTGGGGTCCTCTTTCTGAAACTCATCAGTCTGATTTCTCCTAAACCATGGCAGAAATATGTGCATGAAAAGGGGCCTGGGAAAGGGTGAGCAGGGCTTCTGGGGAAAGGGAAACTGAGGCAACATCAGTCTGGGATTGGGAAGAATGTTAGAGTAGAAATTGGGAGAGAAACACCCTAAATTGAAACTATAATTAAGAAAAAATAAAGTAATTCTAATCTCAGATACAGAAACCTATATGAATAAATTAATATGACATAAATTTAAAATTGGATATTTAAAACATTGTTCTCGCCTCTTTTGGAATAGTCTGGATCTTGCTCTGTCTAGGGACTTTGTCTCTCTGGGGCCTCTGTTTCCAGAATCTACCTGGTCCAGATGTCTTCAGAAAATTTATCCTAATTCCCTCTTGCTGCTGCTTGCAACATCTTACAAGACTGGTGATCATACAATTCATCTTGAATGTCCCCTCCTCCCTGGGAGCTTGTGACAGCACATCTCACCTGAAAAACCATTAGGTTCTGAAAATGTTGGGACTGGCCCTGGCATGCCTTTGCCCTTCTGTGCTGTCCTATCTCCCGATGAATTCAGAGAAGGTGAGGGTGGTGTTCAATGGATGCTCCAACCTCCCCCTCCTCTTTCACTGAATTGCCAATATATTTTCTCTGACAGTTTGCACAGATAGTTAAGATACCGTGTAATTACTGTTGCATTTGAAAGCCAAACATGATTTATTTCTGACAAGCACAGTCATCTTTGGGATGACTTGGTGTGTGTGTGTGTGTTGGTTATGTCTTTTTGTAGGAACAGAGTAAGTATTAGACTCTATGTCTCTCTCCCACTCAGCTACCTTCCTTTATTGAGTCAAGAAACATTGGTGTATACAGAGCACTGGAGGGGGAGAGAGTTCCCACCCTCAGGAGGCTCCCGGTGTGATGGGAACAATGTGATACATACTTAGGACAACAACAAACACACAGCCATAATGAGACAAGGGCAGAGAGCTGGCAGTGACAGAGGATGGTGAGGGACTACTGGAAGCAAAGTGAGTGGCCTGTCAGCAGAAGACCTCCTGCAGGAGGGGGTTGTGGGGCAGTATCTGGATGAGGAGATTCAGGGCCAAAGAGAAAGGAAAGGAGGGTGTCTTTGATGAGAGACAAGAATGACCTTTAAGGTAGAAGGAGAGAAATTTGCATGGAAGGAAGCTGTTTTGCTAGCTGAAATGAAGTATCTGAATGAAGGAGTCACAAGAAAGTGTAACTGGGCAAGGAGGAATGTCCCCATGGGCAGAGAGGTCTAAGTGCCAGCTGGTGTTTTGTCAAGCCTCTGTTGGGAGGCATTTAAGTAGTGCCTTTGAAGCACTAGGTCCAAAGGGGGATTGACAAGGACAAGAAAGAGATGAGGGCAGCTAAAAGGAGTGGGGTACAAAGACTGGAGAAGACATTATGAGGGCCTGACTATTGCTTCTGAGCTTGTGGCAAGGAAAAAAGTGATTGGTTCTCTTCCAGTTCCTTCTAATTCCAGTAGGAGAGTTTAAGATTGGTGACAGAAAGGATTATATAATTTCCCAAAGCAAAATGCACCACTGCATTGTCTTCTGTGCCCTGAAATAGGTTTGGGCTGTGAGGAGGGCACCTGGCTCTAAGGCAAAAAGATGCGCAGGGATAGGGCTCATCTTCAGCCTTTGGGACAGGAGGGGAATGGGTGGTTGGTGTTCTTAAGTTTTGCTCTCGGCGTCTCTGGCTCAGGCTTCTGTCAGTGCAAACCTGCATCCCAGCCCCGCCCCAGCTGTTGATTATACCCCTTGGGATGCATCACTGCTAGGAAAGCAGATGTGCCAGATGTGACATGTTTGAAAGAAAAAAAATCCCTACCTCTGAGCCTTGGGGAGAGCAGCTAATCACCATGTTGCTGCTGCTGATGGAGAGGGCAGGACTGAGGCTGAGTATATGCCAGCTTCATACCCTCTTAGCCCCTCTGCAGGGAGATCTCCAAGCTCTTAAGGAACCAGATACAGGAAAAAGGAAGTGAGGAGAGAAGGAAGAGAAACTGAGACCACATATGAAATGGAAGAGATTTTGGTTGTATGGTAGTGGGTGGGCTGCTAGCTAGTTCATCTTACTGGGTTGGGCTCCTTATGTAAGGAGGTGCTGGGGTGTGTGTGTATGTTCTCTAAGTATGGGTTCCTAGGAATTCAACTAACGAGTATCACTTTGGTTTATCTATCAACTTCTTCTAGATGACCCCCATGACTCCCTAGGAAGCTTCTTACTCCATACTTCCCTGCTGCCCCTAATTTTATTTTCTTCCTGTCCTCAGAAGTTGAGCTCAGAACTTGCTATATGTCTTGTCCTTTGCCTGCGGGTAGCCTTCTGAGCCTTGCTGACAGATGTCTCAGTCTGGGAAGCCCCAGCATGCTTTGCTTAGTGCCTCTCTGCCAAGGCGGCGCCTGAGGTACCCAAATGTCAGGGCCTCTGTTCTTCAGCTGCTCTCCCAATCACTTCCCAATGCTAATGAAATAGAGGAACAATTCCTTTGATAAGACAAGGAGGGGACTAGGAGAAGAAACCCAAGAATGACTCTTAGGTACACTAGAAAGTTGTAAGACCGAGGTCAAGGTAAAGTTACACAATACTATACAATGCCTGGGGAATGGAAATAATGGTGCTATGGTATTTGCAACCCTTAAAAATGTAGTTGATTCCAAAAAACATATGCTTAGATTCCTAGGAGGTGATTCTTAATTACATCTTTAAGTGTTGGCATTTCTTATTTTCTAAACTGGTTTCAAACTCTTCTAATCTGAGTTAGACTCAAAGTAGACCTATCACCAAGACATTTTGGAGGCTAGTCCTAAGACTTTAAGTTGGTAAGAGTTCTGTAGTCCCTACCAGCTAAAAGTCTGCTGACTAAACCAAATCCCTAAGTAGTTCTATCCCCAACCCTATTCCTAAACTTGATTCTGAAATTGACCCTAAATGAAATCCCAATTCTAACCCTGCTCCTACCTCTCCCCTCCCCCATCTCCACTGCCTAGAATGATTTTAGGGTAGGAGGGATTAGGGAGGAGAGGACAAGATGAGGAATGCCTCTGGGGAAAAGGAGGAGGAGGAGATCCAGCCAGAGCGACCTGGAGGAGCCAGTGTGGTATCTGGGAGCCTGGGGCATGATCCTGGTACTTGCCAAGCCATGAGTCACCACATCATTCTCTATGGCATTTCGTTGGGGGTGTGTCTGGGCTGGCAGCTGGTAAACAGGCTTGCTTAGAATAAGGTGCTCCCCATCCACCCTGCTCCCCAATTTGGGGAAGAAGGGAGAGTCTTCTGTCCTGAGGGTCCTTCTTTCCTCTGTTCTTTTGATTTCACAAGACTCAATCAAAGCAAGAGGAAATACTTGGCACTTAGAAATTCTTTGCCATTAGTTGCAAGGAAATCATGGAGAGACTAAATCACTGAGAATGCAGAGTCTTGAAGCTTCCAAACATGAGAGGTGACCTAGTCCAGCCCCTAAGCGTCATCCCCCTCAGGGACGCTGAGTTGCCCCATTCTGCCCGGTGCCCTCTCATGATGGGGCCCACACTCTACCCCACCTCCCTCCCAATGTAGTCACTGCCAGATAAGCGTCATCCCCCTCAGGGACGCTGAGTTGCCCCATTCTGCCCGATGCCCTCTCATGATGGGGCCCACACTCTACCCCACCTCCCTCCCAATGTAGTCACTGCCAGAATCCAGATAGGCATCCATTGTGGCTGGATAGAGATCTTTATGGGGGTAGACCTGTGCTTGTGGATGGACTAGCAGCTGGAAACACCTGGAACTTTTTTCTGAACCTCATAGCTACCCTCAGCTAACTTCAGTCATGATTCATCCATTTTCTATCTACAAAATGGGACCAGCCCCGACCCTTACTCTAGGTGAAGGGAGAGAAGGAGCAAGACACTAATGACTGTTTTCTGATGTTGAGGAACGATTAGGGTTATTATTGTTTATTCCTTGGGGAAGCCAGACAACCATCAGCCTGACTCTAAACACATGTAATGTAACACAGTTGCTGTCCTGAGGGCTCGTGGAAGCTCCAATCCTTCCTCTCTGTTCTTAGCCCACATCTGCGAATCCTACTGTAACTACTGTAAATAGGACTTGGGGGAAGGAGGGTGGCTCATACCTTGATGTCTTCCCTCTAGGCTTCATTTTCACAGCCTGGAGCAGAATTTGCACTCTCTTCCCATCAGGGATTTACCTCCTGTCCCAGCATCCTCTGCCAGGTTTGGAGGATAAAAGTCCTCTAAAGCCAACTGGGAAGTGAGTCGCAGGACTTAACATACACTGTGTTATGTGAGACTGTCAATGCTCCGTCCAGTCTGTCAATAACACAGTAGTCATGGCAACTAAGCCTTTTAAATTCCCAGGTGCTACCTACTTGGCAAGGACCAGTGTTTCAGTTTGTTGAGGATTTCAAAAATACCATTTTTTAATTTAGGGAAAAATCAAGATGTGTCAATCAAAATATGTAAGTCAAAAGAGGGTTGGGGTCAGAATTCCTGCTCTCTGCCTCTCTCTCTCCACATAATAATCAAACATTGTAGTAACAATAATAACTAACATTTAAGTAGCATTTTACAGTTCCAGAGTGTTTTCATTTATAATTACACAATAACCTTGTGTGCCTGGAATTCTTACCTTCATTTTCAGATAAGGACATCAAGGTACAGAGTACCCACGTGATTTCTTCAGGGTTACAGAATAGTAAGTGACAGAGTTGGCATTTGATAAAAGTCTAGTAACTGTGGCAAGGGGGCTGAAGAACTTTTTATTGTCCAACTATGAAAGAAAGGATTAGGGAGCCCTTTCAGAAGAATTTTTAGGATGGGGAATGCAAAGTTTCTAATTCACAGAAGAGTTTCTAATGCATAGCATCAGGATAAGATGGGATTTGGGGCCCAAAAGAAATAAGGTGTAATATATAAAGTAAATCTAATTGTAAGGTCAGGAAAATATGAAGGAAACTGGGAAAGAAATGCCATCATCTACAAGCTGATAATATTTTGTTGCTAAAATCTTGCATATTCCAAGCAGTCTGACTTAGAAGGAATCTCCACAGGCTACTCTGTCCATGTCCCCACCTCTAGCCATACTGTTAACATGCGGTTGGGTTGGGTGCCTAGTTCTTAAAGATATCAGGGGAGCAAGAGCTCATTGCAGCATTTGATCCTCCATCCATTATTAATTTTATCTTAGGCTTCACCTAAATCTCCTTTGCTGCCCTGGGCTTCTGACCCAGGGCAGTGGGGGGCTGAGGGCTTCAGCCATACCCCCCTGACATCTGCAACCAGCCCAGTGACAACTGACCCACTGCTGGAAGCCTCCTGGTCTTCCCTGTAGGAATGAGGGGGGTGCCATTGGCCTCAACCACACCCCCCTCCTTCCTCCTTCTCTCATCCTATTTCCTTCCCCCTTCCTCTCTCCCCCTCCCCCAACTACTCTGCAACAATATCTTAGAATGTAAAAAAAAAATTAATAAATAAACTTAAAAAAATTAAAAAGGGCCGGCCCGGTGGCGCACTGGATAGTGCGCCGCTTGGGAAGCGCGGCGGTGCTCCCGCCCGAGGGTTCGGATCCCACATACAGACCAGTTCCCGCTCACTGGCTGAGCGAGGCGCGGGAGCAACACCGAGGGTTGCGATCCCGTTGCCGGTCCCCGGTCCGGTACGGGGCGACACTGAGGGTTGCGATCCGTTGCCGGACACGGAAAAAGACAAAAGACAAAAAAAAAATAAAAATAAAAATAAAAAAAATAAATCTCCTTTGCTGCTGTCCTGCTAGCTCTATGTTAGTGGGAGTAAGGCATAGGAATTATATGTGTGTGTGTGTGTGTGTGTGTGTGTGTGTGAGACAGAGAGAGATTTAAAAGGCTGTCTAGAAGCTCCAGTGTAATATACATTCATGAGTTTATAAACAAAAATTCATACTTTTTTGAGCTTCTTCAGTCTAAATAACACCAACTTCCGTGGCCTTTCCTCCTCATGTCCCCTTTCTGAATAATACTTGTTGTTCCAGTTCCCTCTGGGAGGTCAGGGCTCCAAGACTATGAAAAGCTGTTATTTCCTGCTGCTCTGATTCAGGCTGTTCTTGCATTTTCACTTCACATGTAGTAAAAGCTTCATGACAGGACTCCCCTCCTTCAATTCTCTCCCTTATACTCATCCTAAACACTGTTCCAAGATTTGTCTTCCTAAAGCATGACTCTAATCATGTGACTTTTTTGCTTAGAAATGTTTGCTGGTTCCCATAGCTACTTTGTTGAGGGCTTACTGCACACCAGGCACTAAGTGCTTTACATGCATTATCTAATTTAATCACTACATCAACCTATGAGGTAGGGGCTTTTGTTTTCTCCTTTTAAAAATAAGACAACAGAGGCACAGAGTGGTTAAAGACTTGTTTGGCATCTCATGACTGGAAAGAGGCAGAGCTGAGATTTGAACCAGACACTTGGGTCCCACAGTCCATGCTGTCTATAATACTCTGTATATATATATATATATATATATATATTTTTGTCTTTTTTCCGTGTCCGGCAACGGATCGCAACCCTCAGTGTTGCCCCCGTACCGGACCGGGGACCGGCAACGGGATCGCAAGCCTTGGTGTTGCTCCCGCGCCTCACTCAGCCAGTGAGCCGGAGCCAGTCTGTATGTGGGATCTGAACCCTCGGATGGGAGCGCCACCGCGCTTCCCAAGCGGCGCACTATCCAGTGCGCCACCGGGCCGGCCCAATACTCTGTATATTTTTAAATGTATATATCTCTTGAAGTGAACAGATATGATGTAGTGGGGGGAGGGGTGAGAGGGATGGGAGAAAGAGGAACGGGTAAAGGGACATGCAAATCAACTATAATGTATATTGAGAAGTTAAAATTTAAAAAAATATATAAAATAAATAAATAAATGTATATGTCTCTTGATGGCAGAACCTGATATCTGTCATACCAAACACCAAGCACAGCACACTATTTAGTAATGTTCAGTAAATGCCTGTTGATTATGATGATGGAGACAAAAGCAATTCTACATTTAATTTGATCAGGAGGAAGGGGGAATTTTAATTGTGATGATGCAATTTGCCTAGGATAATATGGACTTCTTGATCCCTGAGGACGTTGCTGACTTAGTGGAGGAATTCTCTAAAGACCCAATTTCTGTCCTTAGAGAGCTCCCAGGCTAATGAAGGTGACTCCACTTAGATCTAAGACACAAACATCTTTACTGAATTTGCATGATTGTCCTGCACTACCCAACAAGAGTTTGGAGGCTCTGGTTTGCTCTGATGGTAGAAGGAGATGGTACAGGGAGACCAGAGAAACTGAAACTCTTTGGTGTCTCCAGTGGTCCTTTGAGATGTGTAGCCTGGTTGTGGCACAGGGAATTTGGCTGGTCTGTGTGGTGTGCTTCCACTATGTGGTCTCCAGTGAGCCACTCAGCAAGATATGGGGGGCTAGGTATGATTTACCCCAGAACAAGGTAGAGCTGACAGGACAGGAAGAAGCTCCTCAAGACCACAGAATAGCAGAACTAAAACTATAACAAAAGTCTCAAATGAGCCCACCTGAATGTCTCAGCCTCACAGCATGGTGGTGGAGAGGCAGCACCATTTCTATGGCAGAATGACTCGGTGCTCCAATCACCTGGTTGTGCCCGCCCCTGCCCCCACCACCTGCAGTTTGGTTAAGCGCCCTGCCCTGAAGCAAGAGCTGAGCTCCCAGTTTTTGGGGAAAGTGAGATGCAGCGTCGCCTGTCAAATGGGTGGTTCCCCACCCCCCGCCCAGTTTACGAGCCCAGGGTGGCTCCCTCCTTCTAACACCCTCCTTCTGTTTATGGCCCTGTGCAATCTTTGATGTCTTCTTCTTGTGAAGGGTTGGTGGGGGAGAAAGAAGCCAACCTCAGCCAAAGAGGCCCTGCCCATGGTAGTTCTTGGGTGTGGGAAGGGGCTCCAGGGAGTAGGGCAGGGATTTAGCATAAAGAGCAGTAGGTTGGACAAACTGACATGTTGTTCCCTTTCAGATTTGTATCTCTTTGGAAAACATTGACATTCTACTTGGTCTCTTTCATGGTGTTAGAAAGAGCATGCACAGGCTTTAGAGAGATACGGACCAGGGTTCAAATCCTAGATCCTCAATGTTTTGGCTTTTTGAGCTTGGGCAAGTTGCTTACTCCACTGAGCTTCAGTTTCCTAACCTAGATTGAGTAATATACTATTTACTTCACAGGATGTCATGAGAACTAAGTAAAATGTGCACATAAAGTGCCTAGAAAAGTGTCTTACATCCAAGCGTGCTCCCCTAATTAAAAGATAAATTCCTTGATAGCAGGGATCTCAGCAGCTTGCTCCCCGTCCAATCCCTCCACCTTCTCCAACACCACAGGCCTCTTTGCCTCTCTTCTTTGCTTAGGTAGAGCGGCATTTTTACCAAAGCTCCCCCTGCTTTCCTTACAAATGCACAAATTTGAGGATCTGTGCCAATATTCTTTTCTGTCATCTGCAGGCCCCCATCTCAAAAGCCACCAAAAGAAAAGATAAACAGAGAGCTTCTCCTACCCTGGAGAATCCTGTAAACAACCCCCTCTTCACACTTGGCAGTTTTCCCTCTTCTCTGCCATATCCCCTCTCTCCTCCATTAAAATTATTTTATTTGCTTTGCTCCTATTCTTATCCATCTATAATTTTTATTTTATAGCTACCCCATAATGGTCTCTGGCCATCCCTACTGAATCACCAACTGGTCTTACTTTAGGATTTAATTTGGTTTTATTAAAATTACCAAAATTCTCCCTGGGCAGGTGTAGACCTGGGTAGGGCAAATCTTTCTGGGCTGTTGGCTGTGAGGCCCCTCCCCACTGGTAGATTTCCAGACCGCTTCAGTTTTGCATTCAGCCACAGCGGGTGAGTGTTCCTGGTACAGATGGAGCATGTGTGTGTGTTTGTGTGTGTGTGTCCTTGCCCTACTTTGTCTTGAAAAATTGGAGAAAATGAATTTCCCACTCTTGCAACCTTTACTGATCCATTTCTGCACACTTGATGGGAGGAGATGTTTATCTACCTTCCTTTTGCCTTTTCTAAATTCATAAATAGGAATTTAGAGAAATCCTAGGTAGCAGTTGTAAATGTAGCTGAGACCAGTGAATGTGCCACAGGGTGTCTGTTAGTGATACAGGCAGGGTGTATGTGCGTGTGTGCACGTGCATGTTTGTCTAAATGTAGCTTGAAGTGTTGATGTTTCCCAAGTGACTAGACTCTATAGTCTCATAGAACTTTGAGGATATAGATTTACACTGCCTAAGGAAAGAGCCGTAATGTATTAAGAGGCTAAAAAAGCTGCCTACAAGTAGCTGCTATACCTGCAGCAGGGTGTGTAGACACATCCTAACATGTAGACTCTATCAGAGATAATTTTTGGTGTGGAGTCAACCACAGTAATAGGTTTTAAGCTGCTTTGTGCCTTTATTCTTTCTTTCCAGGGAAATGGGGTAGGAAAAGCTTGTGAAAAAAGATTTCCATTTAGATTTTCTGATGTATTACTTCTTTCTTTGGATAAAGGTATCTCCATTAGGATTGAGAAATTTTAGTTTTAGGACAGTTGGACCCAGAAACTGTAGAAGAGAAAATAGGATTCAAAGAAAATGAAAACAAAATTAAAAAAGCAAATTCCTGAATTGGATTTTTATATGAGGGTACTTTTAAAAGTTCATGGAAAGATTAGTATTATCTTTAAACTCTATTTTTCCATGAATTTTTGGAAGTACCCTCATATTTATCCTGGCGGTTGATCACTGACTGTCACTCAAGGCCACCAATCCACACAGATCCCATTGAGAGGTAGAAATTAGGGCAAATGTCTTCCACAGTCCCCTGGACATCTTTATTTTATTCCCCTGCATGAAGAGAAACATTTTCAATTAATCAGAGCTTGTGCCTCCCTCTGCCTTCCTCCAAGTCTCCCCCAGTATCCTAAGATCCAGGTAAGCATTTTCCTACCTCTATCTACTCACATCCCAATTATCTCCTATAGGACTGGGGAAAAGCTCTCCAATGGGAAACATGAACTACACACTTCTTTACTAGAGAGTCCCATAAAATTAGGTCAGAGAGCTGCTGGGCTAGGAGTCTCTGTTTTGGTGCCTCAACTTCCACTCCCTCCCCACTGCTTTGCTTGGCTGGATTCGGCTGACATTGAATCTGCCTGCTGCTTGTAAGCAAAGTAGGAGTAGAGATAGGGTAAAAAAAAAAGAAAAAAGAAAAAAGAGAGTTAGCTTTGTATTATGGATAATGCAGGTACTCAAGTTCCCCCTTGAGGATGTAATTTTGAATCTAGAGGGTTGAATGAGAAATGAGGCTGTTTGGGGCAGCCTAACACTGGGCACTTGAAAACTGATATTTTCTCACCATCTGTCCTTTCCTTTTAAAAAATAATGTAACTTGGAAGAATGTGATTATCCTAAAACATTTTATTTTTTAATTAAAGAGGGTTCATTATACTACCCGTCTCATCTCGTCCCAGAGGAGGGAAACCCTGTGTTCAGCAAGTTTGCTAAGAAATAATTATAGGTTCAGATCTTCCCCAGGCCCCGAAATTCAATTAAAATTTTTTTTGTTTTAAGTTGCTTGCAGTCACATGGTATGTATATGTGTATGTGCGTGTTCTTGTGTGCTGCAGTTTTCCTTGTAACTACTCTGGGAATGGGTCCTCAAGTGGACAGTCATCCCCACGTTCCCAGCCCGATTTCTTTGGCTGTATCTCTGTGAGCAGATATGAACATGATGAAAAATGCTTCTGTGAAAGAAAACTTACTTTGTGTTTTGTTTGTTGGTTAGTTTTTTTTTGCTAGAATCACCCCAGTTTTCTACCAGTTCCCAATTCCTGAGATATATCTCTGGCTTATACTGTATTAGGTCCATGTAGATCAATGGGTCTCAACGTTCATTGGGGATCTGAATCACCTGGGGAACTTTTAAATGGTAGAGATGCCTGGATCCCACTCCCAGATGTATAGATTCGTCTGGTGTGGCATGGAGCCCAAGCATCAATGTTTTTAAAAGCTCCTCTGGTGTTTCTAATGCAGCTAGGAATGTGAACCACTGGGGAGATGGCAGCTGTGTTTGGATTGCACAGATGATGTGGGGATTTTGCTGATTAGTAAAGAAACCTAAACAGTATCATGAATCCCAATTTGACTGCCACCACTGCTCATCTCATTGTATAGTTACTTTAAGTCCTGTAAGCATAGGGGCAGAGTGGTTACCTGTCCCTTCTATCCAGACTCTAAGTTCTATTTAAACCTAGGTGGAAAGAGAAATTCATAGCTGTCCCCACCACCACATCTTTCCCCGTCCCAAGAGAAAGGGCAGTTCTATTGTAGGACTGTCCTTATTTATGTAAAGAAGCACATAAAGAAGATTATTTAGGGAGGACAGTGGACTCTCTACAGGTGACAGACCCTGTATGAACAGGCTGGCACAGCTAGGGCATTCAGGAGATGGGGCAGTATTTATGGATTCATTTAAGCCACAGTTGACCTCTCCCCCAGTTTAAAGAAAATAGCTAATAACCCCCAGGCTTTAAGGCATAAGCCATCCTGGCAGCCAGAAATATGAAAAGAAGGTGGGTAGTCTGTGTGAGGCCAGATTCTTACCAAATAATAAACCAAAAGAGACATGTCTAATAGAAATCTAATAAATGAATTAATAAAATAAATAACATAAATGTGCCTATGAATTCCCATATATATCAGCATATAAATGTATATAGATTTATATATATTAGTGGCTTACATAATGTGTATGTGTGTGTATAGACTTAGACAGAGTGCTATTTAAATTTATTTATAGTCTTATGGAGCATGGAGGTAATTATGCAGGTATCTCAGGCATATTTTAAAAGAATTATAGTTATTTTCATATTATTTTTGAAAATTTTATGAATGTCCTGATGCTTCCAAGTATTTAGATTTATAAAGTATGTATGTGTTTTCTAATTTGTATACAGATGTTTGTTTTTATCTATATTAACTTTTTCAGAAGGAGGGTACTGAATCTGTGTAAATAGGCAAAGTGGGCAATTCAGACTCAATGTACTTTAGGATTTACATAATCTGAGTTTATTGATTATGGGAATCCAGTTCAAAAGCCTTCACTTATTTGGTTCCATATAGATATGACCCCTAATAATTTGAACCAGTTGAATGTGCTTCATTTTGCTTTTGAGGATGCAGGTGTGTCAGCTTGAGGAGCAGCAGGTAGGGCCTTCAGGCCCACTTTCACTT
The DNA here is from genome assembly GCF_000696425.1 of Galeopterus variegatus. Taxonomy (NCBI): domain Eukaryota; kingdom Metazoa; phylum Chordata; class Mammalia; order Dermoptera; family Cynocephalidae; genus Galeopterus; species Galeopterus variegatus. Next base: position 507,733 of record NW_007726171.1, read on the forward strand.
ATCTGTACTCAGGAGGGAGGAAGAGTGGGAAACTAACCAAGAAATAGCTAAGAAAGATACTTTCAGTTTGGCTTCGTGATGAAGTCAGAATCTCAATGTCTCTTTATCCTCTTCTCTTACACACAGGCACACACACAGGTATGCTTGCATGCACACATGTACACATTCACTCACTGTTTTGTCAAACTGACCCTCATTTCTTTCTGGGCTTGACTGGCAGCTGCTCAATGGTCCATGGAGGGGAGGAAGTGAACCTGAGTGGTCTCCAGAGACAACAATAGACCAGCACCCATTATCCATATATATAGATGCATGCTAACATACGTAGAGGTATGCTTCTGTCCCAAAGAGATTGACAAAAGAATTGTTTACAAACCACTACAAAATCCTTGCCTGATTTCAGTGACATTTCTGCTTATCTGGAAATACAGTTTGATTCTGTATCTGAAACTGGAATAGATATTGTAACTATGTCTCTCCAAATTGCCTCCAATAGCTGGGGCCCAGGGTACACAGTGGACAACGGGGGGTGGGAAGGAAGCCATCTACTACCATCTTCCTGTCCCCTGTGGATGGTCTGGGCTGGCTCAGCTGACAACAGAGGCTTCTGAGACTCTGCTTTACAGGTCCATTTATGATGATTTTTTATGAAGAAGAATATAGATGAGTTTTAATAAGATTCCTCTCTTTCTCTCTGGGCAGGCTCTATAACAACTTAGCTTTAAATATCCATCTCATTCTTCTAACTGCTTCTCTTAACTTGCTGGCAAAACCAAAATGAGGTAGATGAGGAAACAAAAACAACCTGGCCTTGGAAAAGGACAACCCTGTCCAAACCCAAGATTGACTACTCATGGATGAAATAAAATAAAAGGGAGCTTTCTGAATTTTTTGGTCTTAGACTTCCCATTTTATTAAATAGGTACAACATGAAACCAACTTTGTTGATTTTCTTAAATTCAGATCTCTCCACTTTGTCATGGGTGTATAGGAAGAGGGAGCAAAATTGCTCTGTGAGTTTCAAGGATGTTGCCCTGTGTCATACACACCAATGGTGTCATCCACACTAATGGTGGTGCCATTAGTCATTGTGTGGACATATCAGCTTTCTGGTTTTCTCCTGGGAGAATGATCACATATTATGTAGGTCTGTGCCAGCAGAATGAAGTAGGGCAAGGTGGATTGTACCCCCTACTCATTTACTCATCCAGTAAAGGTTTTTTGAGCCCCTACAATGTGCCGGGCATTGTTCTAGGTTCTGGGGTATAAAAGAACAAAATCCTTGTCTACGGGGTACTCACAGTATTAGTGGAAGAAACTGACATATTAACAAATAAGACATTAGCATCCCAGACAGAGCATAATATAATGTGTTAAGTGTAGTGAAAGAAATAATGCACAAGGTATTACTAAAGCACAAAGGAACAGAATCTAACCTACTTTTTGGGGCGAGGTGTGGGATAGGCATGGATTCCCAAGGACAAGCAAATGATGAGAACTGGAACTCTATTTTATTCACCTTTATATCTTTTAGTCCTAACTATGGTGCCATGTTTATTCAATGAGTCGATTAAGAATTTATTAGGTCTCTCGAAATACAGTGGCAAAAGCAGTTTAATAGGAGTCAAGAGGCCTGTATTCTGGTCTAGGATCTGCTCCCGCATTTTGTGGCTTGGCCATGTCACTGCCTGTCAAGATGAAATTAAGAGAAGATCTGCACCAATACCAGGCCTTTACTTCCGTGTTTAAAGAAAATGTTCTGTTCCTCCTTCCAGTATGTATATAATATATAAGAAGCAAAATCAAGGTTTTCCTTCTGTAATCCATTCGTAAAATATTTGTCAGTTCTCTATAATCCCGTCCTTCCTCAATTTTCTGTGACACTTTTTAAAAAGTATTTTTAAGTTATTTGGAAGAGTATTTATAATTCCAGACTAGTTTCTGCAAAAGTTAGGGCAGGTTGACTAGTACTGAGGAGGCTGGAACCTGAAAGAAAGTGAAATAATATTAAATGACCCATTTGGCTTAGTTCTGCCAGTGCTGAAAAACAGTTTAAAATCACTGTGTACTTACAGCAACGGGGTAGCAGGCACAGCATGGGGACCACATCATATCCTCCTTCATAGACTACTTGTTTCTCTGCTTGAGCCCAACAGAGTGAGGCTGGTGGCCAAAATGTCCTGACCTGGTTGGAACAGAAGTACATGCATCCCTCCTGATCATGTTTCTTCTTCCTTTTCCTTGAAAGAAGGGAAATAAAAACCTAAGTGTTCTACATCCAATCAAACAGCTCAGTATTAAAGCTGAAGGGCCTGACCCTTCTCATAGTATTAAAACTCTCGTGGACCTCAGTCTTCTCTTCTGTAAAATGGGTATAATAATTCTCTCCCTACTTACTATTTAAAGTGCTTTTCTTTTATAGTACTTATCATAATTTATAATTTATATGTGATAATGTCTGTCTTCCTAAATAGATAGCAATATTTAGGAAAGCAGGGATTGTGTTCTTTTCCTCTCCATTTAATTCCCAGCATCTAACACAGTGCTTTCACATACTAGTCACTCAATAAATATTTTTGAGTTAAATGAATGAATGGTGTTGTCAGATCAAGTAAAATAAAGTATTTGAAATCCCTTCAAAAAATTATAAATGGAAATACGTGTATAGCATTCTTTCTTGTCATCTAGATTATAAGTTCTTTGAGTTTAGGAAATGTCTTATAGTCTTTATTTCTTTTTTTTTTTTTGTCTTTTTCCGTGTCCGGCAACGGATCGCAACCCTCAGTGTCGCCCCCGTACCGGACCGGGACCGGCAACGGGATTGCAACCCTCGGTGTTGCTCCCGCACCTCGTTCAGCCAGTGAGCGGGAACCGGTCTGTATGTGGGATCCGAACCCTCGGGCGGGAGCGCCGCCGTGCTTCCCAAGCAGCGCACTATCCAGTGCGCCACCGGGCCGGCCCTTATAGTCTTTATTTCTCATTCAACCTAGTAGAGCACTTTTCACCAAGCAGGTGCTCTGTAAATAATTATGCTTATCACTATAGTGCTTAAAAGAAAATTATAATACTTGTAATATAATCTGAAAATGAGTTTAAGAAAACAATTCAATTTACAATAGCATCAAAAATAATAAAATACTTAGGAATAAATCTAACAAAAGGAGTATAAAACTTATACCCAAGAAACCATAAAATGCTGTTGAAATTAGAGAAGACCTAAATAAATGTAAAAACATCCCATGTTCATGGCAGTACTTTCCAAATTGATTTACAGATTCAATATAGTCCCTATCAAATCCCATCTAGCTTCTTTGCAGAAATTAACAAGTGGATCCCAGAATTCACATAGAAACCCAAGGAACCCAAAATAGCCAAAACAATCTTGAAAAAGAACAAGGTTGGAGGACTCACATTGCCTGATTTTAAAACTTACTATAAAGCTACAGTGTGGTAGTGGCATAAGGATAGATATATCCTTATCAATGGAGTAGAATTGAGAGTCCAGGAATAAGCCCTCAAATTTTTAGTCAGTTGATTTCAACATCAGTGCCAGTACAATTCAATGGTAAAGAATAGTCTTTCCAAGCAGTGCTGGGACAACTGGATATTCACATGCAAAAAAATTAAATTGGACTTCTACTTCACACTACATATACAAAAATGAATTCAAAATGCATCAAAGGCATAAATTTAATTGCTAAAACTATAAAACTCTTAGAAGAAAACATAGGTGTAATTCTTTGTGACCTTGGATTAGGCAATGGTTTTTTAGATAAAGGTACAATAAAAAAGAAAAATAGATAAATTGGACTTCACCAAAATTAAAAACTTTTTGCTTCAAGTGACACCATCAAGAAAGTGAAAAGACAACTTGCAGAATGAGAGAAAATATTTGCAAGTCATATATATGATAAAAAACTTGTATCTAGAACATGTAAAGAACTCTTATAACTCAATAGTAAAAAGACAAATAACCTAATTAAAAATGAGCAAAGGATCTGAATAGACATTCCTCCAAAGATGGTACCCAATTGGCCAATAGGCACATGCATATGATCAACATTATTAGCTATCAAGGAAATGCAAATCAAAACCACAATGAAATACAACTTCACATCCACTAGGATAACTGTAATAATAATGAAAACAAGATAACAATATGTGTTGATGGGGATGTGGAAAAACTTGAACCTTCACACATTGCTGGTGGGAATACAAAATGATGCAGCCACTTTGGAAGAGTTTGGCATTTCTTCAACATGTTAAACCTAGAGTTACTGAATGACCCAGGAGTTCCCCTTCTTGGTATATACACAAAAGAAATGAAAATATGTATCCACATAAAAACTTGCATATGAATGTTCATAGCAGCATTATTCATAATAGCTGAAAAGTGGAACAACATAAATGTCCATCGACTGATGATGGATAAATAAATAAAATGTGGAATATTCATATAATGGAATATCACTTGGCAATAAAAAAAAATGAAGTATTGATGCTACAACATGGGTGAACCTTGAAAGCATGCTGACTGAAAGAATCCAGTCACAAATGACCACATATTGTGTAATTCCATTTATATAAGTTGTTCAGAATAGGCAAATCTATAGAGACAGAATATATTAGTGATTGCCCAGGACTAGGGTATTGGGGGGAAGTGGGGAGTGACTGTTAATAGATATGGGTTTTCTCTTTGGGGTGATAAAAATATTCTAACATTGATTGTGATGATGGCTATACAACTTTGTGAAGATACTAAAAACCATTGAATTGTATACACTTTAAATAGGTGAATTATATGGTATGTAAATAATGTCTTAATAAAGCTTTTAAAAAAGTATAATACAGTGTCCACCATTAGGGAACCAAATAATTGGAAATTTTTTTTTTGTTCTCCATCTAAAAATCCTGATTATTTTATTTTGGAAGTTTATTTATTTTTCTATTAGCTCAGTGGCTTGGAGTTTAGGGTAAAAGTTACAAGAAGGATCTCAGAGGAGAAAGAAAGAGCAGAGAACAGGGCAAAAAGGAATCCAAGTTGCTAAGTCTTTTGAGAAATGCCTGGGAAGCCTGTTCACTTTCCTAGTCCATGTAATTAGGTAGGTACTTTATCTTCAAGACTCCAAACTTGAATATTTTTTATTGCGATTTCTAGTTTTGATTGTGGTGTTCAGAACTGTGTTGGCCCAGTCTCCTTCTTTGGGTCTGGAGACATTAAAAATATGAAACATTGACCTCCTGGCATTCTTTAGTCTCCCACATCTGGATAATTGGTGGGTGTGGAAAGAAAGCCATGGAGAATTTGTGTTCATCTGGAGAATGGAAAGGTGACAAGGAGTTGGGGAATGACTCAAGAAGACTGGAGTCTAGGAACAAAATGCTCTGAAAACCTCCCTAAGTATAAATGGGAAGGAACTTGGACATCTTGATGACTGGGTTGACTCCTATTATGCTGTAGCTTTGATTTAGTCCTGGTTTTCTTCCTTCCTCCAAAAACCAAATTTCAGTGACCTGAGTATCTGTCACACCCATTTGTTCTGAACAGCCCCTTTGAACAGAGCCTTTCTTGACAGAGAGAAGTATGGGTAGGTGAGGGAGGCAGAAAGATCTAGGGAAAAAAAAAAAGAGAATTAGCTGCGGTCATTGGGAAACTCAGTCTGATGGGAGAAACAATACTCAGGTTTAAGAACTAAAGAATTAACAAATAGAAAGACCTTTATTTGAAAAAAAGCTTCCTGGATGAAAAAATGTTGAGCCACATTTTAAAGGAAGTTCAGAATGTATATTGTTGTATTGTTGCAGAGGAGAAGAAATTCCATCCAAGGTAGTCCGCAGAAAAGTGATTGAGGAAGCAGTCCCTCCTCTGACACCAGGCCCCAACCACAGGAACAGGCTCTGCCCCAGAGCTGGTTAACTGAGGTCTTTTGCCTGCACATCCTGAGTGATTTGATGTGACTAGCTGAAGTCCAGTTAAGGGTAAACTGAGGGGGCAAGCTAGGGGACACTATGAAGTAGCATTTTGGCCTAGGTCCTGACTAAAGAATTCGGTGCATTTGCAGTTGCCTTTAAGGGGAGCAGAAGTCAGAGAGTTAAGAGCCCTTGCTGTCATGTGGGTTACCTACACCAAAACAGACTTGTGTTCTGCTCTCTGGCCAGCCCTACTCTCTGCTCTTCTTATCCCAACTTGCCTAATTGATACCTTGGCCGATGGTGTCATTAACAATGCTTGAATAATAGCCTGACCGGCTGATTTCAAAATGGGAGAGGTGATTAATATGTCGGAAATCCAGCTGTGGGGAGCAGGGAAGGGGCTGTACCAAGGAGTGAACCATGGAGGAGGGGTCTTTTTGTGCCCCCTCACTGCCTGCTCACTGTCTTCAGCAGCAGGGAAGAACTTGGGGATTGAAGTTTGATTTCCAGCTCCTTCTTGGTTTGCTGATCTCTCTCCATTTCCCTCCCCTACCTCCCCCAACAGCACACGTTCTGACACCTACAAGCTCGTTACATGATGATGACCTATATTTTTATCTTTTTTATGAGCATCAAACACACATCGTCTTGCAAGCACATGTGTTTTTTTCCCCTATTGACGTGTGAGTGCCTTTGATGGTAATTTATTGTAGGGTTGAGCAGCCAGGTCTTAATTGTACCCTAAAATTGCTTACCATTTTGATGCCTCCAAACCATCCCAAAATGTACCTTTTTCCTACAGAAGGGTGTGGGGCAATCTGTTTTTTACTGTCTTCTATGGTGGAATGTGGTGCTTAGAGAGAACATGAGGGAGAGATTCTCCAGCTAGGTTTCAGGGACGCCGTGGTCCCAGCTTCTAATTGCAATTGGGCTCTATGAAAGGTTTGCCCTACTCAGCAAAATTGAAGTCAGTTTTTCCCTCATAGTTTAGGGCCAACATAGCTTCACTGATTACTCAGAATGGTCAATGAGCAGTTTCTGCTTTCAGACTTTTTGGGAAATTTCTGTTGTGGCCACTTGCATATGTGAATCTAGAAGGCATTAGATATGAGAAGGTTGTGCATTAGCCTAGGACGGCTAACACAAAGTATATTAGGCCTTCTGAAGTTATTCTGTAATAATCTCTACTTCCACATCTGACACTCCCTCCCCTGGCTTAAGCAGAACTCAACATCGAGGATATCCAGTGGGGAGCAGAGGTAGAGAGAGGAGGAGGATGGGAGGAATCCTAAGAATTTAGACTTAGCCCAAGCAGAACTTAGTTTTTAATTATAATTTGAATTTGGGCCTAGTAGCCTCCTTTGCCTTGGTCTCACTTTGTCCCTTAGTACAATAGAGAGCATCATACCCTAGGACATTCACAGTCATTATAGGAGGATGAGTCAATGTTCCAGAACAACTAGGAATGTAACCTGCGTCTCATGAAAATATAAGGGGAAAAGAGAGTCTGAAATTCCTACCTCTCTTTTTTGAGAGGCCAGGACTGTAGTGTCCATATTGACCCAGGCGTTGTGCTGGACAGTGGCCTCCCTATGGACTAAGTCCCTGTTAGCTCTTGCTACCGACTCTCCAGTCCAGCTGGGTTCACTTGTTCTCTGTCTCCCACACATGACACTCATCACATGTGCTTGCTCGTACTTGTCTCCAAACATTTATACAGGCCAGTTTCCTCCTCCTCCAACCCTAGCTAGTGTTTCTCTGTCCTCCCTGATCAACTGTGTCCATTTCCTCTTTGTATACCTGGTCTTAAACTCACTTCCACCAGAAAACTTCCTTAATTAGCTTTGTCTGGCTCTGAGGACCCCATTATTGTATAGATGCTCAAGACTACATTGTTTGAGCTTATCTCTGTGTCCTGCTCTCTGATATACCTGGTCTTAAACTCACTTCCACCAGAAAACTTCCTTAATTAGCTTTGTCTGGCTCTGAGGACTCCATTATTGTATAGATGCTCAAGACTACATTGTTTGAGCTTATCTCTGTGTCCTGCTCTCTGCCTGTGTCCATAAAGGGACTTTGCGTGTCCATCTGAATGAGCTTCCTGACTGAGAAAGACTATTAACATCATCTTCCTAAATAGACAAAAATCTCTCTTCTGTTAAAGGCCTTCTCAAGAGGAAGATTTTACACTCTTTTTTGGTCTCCCATTTTTATGTTCATATCAGTGGAGTTGTAAAAATGCACATGAACTTGATAAAGACAGCAGCTTTCATGATGGAGTCTGTGGGAAATCTCATTTCCTTGTGATAACTAGAAGATTGTTGGTTCTTACATTTCAGAAAACAAGTCAGTTATCTGGAAATTTCAAAGAAATATGGTACATCTATCTTAATTACTTGGTTCTCCAAGACACAGAGAATAAAATCTAAACTCTGTTGCTTGGTCTTCAGAGCCCTCCATAATGACACTACCTATATGTACATTTCCGTCCCTGTACATAACAGACTACAATGTCACAGGTGTACTTGGGGTTCTCGAACTTGTTCTATGCTCTTCTACCTCCAGACCTTTGCACACGCTGTTCTTTCTGTCTGGAATGTCATTCCTTTCCTCTTCAACCTGTGAAGATCTGACTCTTCACTCAAAGCCCAGCTTAAAATCTTCTCCAAGAGTACTTCCTAAATGTCTCTAGTGACAACTATTTCTGTCTCTTCCCCAGCAATTGTGTCACATGATTTGAACCTCTATTGTAACATTGCTTGGTACTAGAATCACTTATATATGTATTTGTCTCTTTTACTAGTTTTAGGCTTTTGGAAGGTGGCGCTTGTATGTTTTTAAACTGTACATCCCTGGTAATGGGACACAATAACTAACTACATTGTATATTGACAAAATAAAAATTTTTAAAAAAAAGGAGAAAAAAAAAAAAGAAAAGTTAAATCAAAAAATAAATAAATAAATAAATAAAATAAACTGTACATCCCATTATATTCCTGGGCTTAGCATNAAATAAATAAATAAATAAATAAAATAAACTGTACATCCCATTATATTCCTGGGCTTAGCATAATGCTTTGCACAGAAGTTGCTCAAGAAATACAAATTAATTTGGATAACAGAGCCAGGTTTTTATGTTTATTTTGTTCTTATAGTAGCTTCTCTAATCATATCACCATTTTGCTCTGTACAAATCAGTCTTTGGGTATTCTCACCTCTATCTATGGTAAAATTAGAACATCTAAAGTAATATAAGTTAGACTGATGATGGAACTGGCAGGTTGAGAATTGATTCAAGTTGCCTGAAAACAGATTCATCCTTGGAAAGTTTCTGAACTAGTTTGAGATGATCTCTCCTGCTTGGCAAAGGGTGTTTGAAGGGAGTCTGTGCAAGTCTACTCAGGGAGGAACCAGGATCAAGGGAGAGGCAGCTGAAGATGAGAAGAAACTGACTTCTGGGAACAGAATCAGTTTAAGGATTTTGTAGGGCAGCAAAAAGAACAATATTTCCTTAAGGTATTCATTTCACTCTTGGCACCAAGCTTGTTGCTTTATGCTACAATATGTCACTGACAGCACTTTTCCTGTCAGGTGCCTAAGGAAGGGCTGACAGTACTGCTCCCATTTGCTTGTTGGTAGGAGGTGAAGGAAGAAATGGCCTTTGACTGCTTATGTTCCTTATACTTTAGACAAATCTAAACCTGCTAGGTCTCTTACCAATTTTTCCCATCAACCACTCACTCCCCCACCATCTCGATTCTCCTGACTTCCAACGAAGCCTTTTTATTCTAAGGCAAACTGCTAAACTGTTTCCCTTGTTCATGCTCACTCCCTCGCATTTCTGTTGGTCCACACGCTCGTATCTTTAGTCCTTCTCCTCTATACTCGATCCTATAGCTTCCTTCTTGCCAAACTTGCCAAACTCTGGTTTACTATCTCCTCTTCCTCATCCAGAAAGTCTTCTCTGACTAGCTTCCAGAAACATCTTTAACTCTC
>NW_007726171.1:518187-531597 GCF_000696425.1 Galeopterus variegatus
TCTCCTCTTCCTCATCCAGAAAGTCTTCTCTGACTAGCTTCCAGAAACATCTTTAACTCTCATCCTCTCCAGCATTGATTTTCTGTTTATCTGTATCTTGTTTTCCATCGTACAGGGAACTTCCCCATATTGATATTACTTTTCTTATTAACTCTGTATTCATCCCCACGGCTTCCACTCCCCCCAGTCTGAGAAATCATTGGCTTTCTCTTGCTTAGAAAGTTAACCAACTTTAGCAAGTGACAATAAAGAGAGATTTAGAAGCTATTGACTCTCTCGATCCCTTTCTTCTATGCTCAGTCCTTCCTTTCAGATTTTTCTTTCTTCTACAAATGCTGGCTGAGCACCTGTTATGTGCTAGGCACCACTCTGATTTATTGTCCCTGGAGAGAGCTTAGACTCAATGCTCTTTCTGAGTAGGAATTTAGATATTGGTCTGATACTGAAAATTACTTAATCAAATGTTCCCAAACAATGTTGAAAGTGTGGAAGTCTGATGGAGTACAGAATTAGGATTTCTCTTCTCTGTTAACCATTCTCCCTATTCTTAGCATTGCTATTTGTCAATGGTTCATCTCTCAGAACTTTATGCAGAGTAGTTTTGTGTCTCATTCTATGATGAGCAGTTAGATCGCCTCAAACACAATTTTAGCATTTACTGAAGAACCCTAAGGAGTGGTGGGGAGACTAGATATTCCAATCTTCCAACATCCTATGGGAACACACACTCTGTCTCTTTCACATACAAACACGCACACACACACACACACACACGCGTGCATGCATGTGAAGGCTTATGCAATTAAATATAGTTGAAACTAAATGGTTAGGTGAAACTGGAGCGAAGAAGTAATCTCAATTAGTTGGAGTTAATATAGGAAGACTTTGCAGAAAAGGGATTTGAGCTGGGTTTTAATTGGAGACTGTGGGAAATAGAGATTGTGAAGACGTTCTAATGGATAAGAGACATTGTCCAACCAGGGGCTTTAATGTGGAAATGAGTGTGGCTGTGGGGGTTGGTGAATGGGTTATCTTGGCTTAAGCACAAGGTCTAAGTAGGGAAAGTAAAGAAATGAGTTTGGTGAGAAATTAGGGTGGAATTGGTGGAGGACCTAGATGACCAACCTAAGGATGTGTCTTCCTGGCTGGCAGCAGGGACATAAATAAAATAATTTCAGGAGGGCTAAACTTTTTATTCTTTCTCTTAGCTTTTGAGAAAAAAGGATTAGGGCTTTTAGGACTCTGACTGCTATCTGACTAAGGTGCTCTACTAACATGAGGTAAAGAACAAAAGCCAATTATAATGTAAGTGTAATGTCTAGCTTTTTATAGAATATTGTTTAAATTTCAGTTGTAATTATTTATTCAAATAGGCTCCCTGTTTCATTTTGGTTAGTTCTACTCTGGAATCATAGAGTGACCTGTAGAAGTTAATCTACCCAGACACACGCTTCTTGCATCCTTCAGTCTACCCATTTTTCTCATATAACAGGGTTTCATGGTAAAGCAAAGAAACTTTCATTGACCTTTACCTTTCTGGAATGACCATCTTGAGGGAAGGAAATACCACCTAGAAACTGTCTCTGGATTTTCCCAGCCTGCTACAGGAAGACCTCCCAAGGCTGAGTTATGTTAACTGACCACAAGTGAGGAGAGTCCCAGCTCTGGGTTCCCCAATTTTTATATTTCCACCCCTGCTGGGAATTCCCCTGAAGCAGAAGGAAGGAGTGGTCACTTTCCATAGAATGTTTAAATATGAATAAGGGGGTAAATATTGTAATGTATCTACCTCTTCCCTTTGGCATATTTAGATTTAAAAGACAAAATACNAGAAATTGTGTAGTCCCTTTATCTGAGGAGCTGGAAGAATGGGGCCAGTTACCATCTGTCTGCATGATTTTGGAGGCAGTGGAATAGATGAGACCCCCAGAGCTCTGTCTTCAGGCCTAGGACTCAGTGATTTCAGAATACAGAGAGAGGAAGCTAGGATGATTTGAACCGGGACTCTGACTGCTATCCGACTAAGGTGCTCTACTAACATGAGGTAAAGAACAAAAGCCAATTATAATGTAAGTGTAATGTCTAGCTTTTATAGAATATTGTTTAAATTTCAGCTGTAATTATTTATTCAAATAGGCTCCCTGTTTCATTTTGGTTAGTTCTACTCTGGAATCATAGAGTGACCTATAGAAGTTAATCTACCCAGACACACGCTTCTTGCATCCTTCAGTCTACCCATTTTTCCCATATAACAGGGTTTCATGGTAAAGCAAAGAAACTTTCATTGACCTTTACCTTTCTGGAGTGACCATCTTGAGGGAAGGAAATACCACCTAGAAACTGTCTCTGGATTTTCCCAGCCTGCTACAGGAAGGCCTCCCAAGGCTGAGTTATGCTAACTGACCACAAGTGAGGAGAGTCCCAGCTCTGGGTTCCCCAATTTTTATATTTCCACCCCTGCTGGGAATTCCCCTGAAGCAGAAGGAAGAAGTGGTCACTTTCCATAGAATGTTTAAATATGAATAAGGGGATAAATATTGTAATGTATCTACCTCTTCCCTTTGGCATATTTAGATTTAAAAGACAAAATACCAAGAACATAATTAAACTTTTTAGAGAAAGAAGGAATAGAGTTATCAAAGAAGAACTTTCCAACAGAGTGGATAATTGAACTGAGTGAAAGAAATTGTGTAGTCCCTTTATCTGAGGAGCTGGAAGAATGGGGCCAGTTACCATCTGTCTACATGATTTTGGAGGCAGTGGAATAGATGAGACCCCCAAAGCTCTATCTTCAGGCCTAGGACTCAGTGATTTCAGAATACAGAGAGAGGAAGCTAGGATGATTTGAACCCCTCTTTTCTTCCCTATGGCTGAATACCCTTCTTGTTCCTCAAGAAAAATATTTTTGCTCTTCTACTTCAGAGAGGAAAGGTTTTGAGGAAGTGAAGTTGAAGTTTATTTAACCTAGATGTGCAAATGGAATTTTGTGACCAATTTTGATATGATTTTTATATCTAGATGAATAGCCAATGTCGTACTGAAATGCAGTCAGTTCTTTATTCTTTCTCTTCCTTTTGTTATTCTTTCTTTTTTCCTCTTTGTCTCTGTTTTTCCTAGTAGAGACTTAACTGAACAATCCGGATATCCCTGACTGCCTGTTTTTCATTGAGTTGTAAAGAGCGAATTGAGGTTTGTGTGTATGGCAGTGGGCTAAAAAAGGGCTATTTTGTTATTGATTTTCTTTTTTTTTGTCCTTTTTGTCTTTTTTCGTGACCGGCAACGGATCACAACCCTCAGTGTCGCGCCCGTACCGGACCGGGACCGGCAACGGGATTGCAACCCTCGGTGTTGTGACTGCCCCTCGCTCAGCCAGTGAGCCGCCGGTCTGTATGTGGGATCCGAACCCTTGGCGGGAGCGCCGCCACGCTTCCCAAGCGGCACACTGTAACAGTGCGCCACCGGGACGGCCCCCTCTTTTTTTGTTTTTAAAGAAAGCAATACTCTAGTAACTGTTTTGTCATGAATGCACTTAGTGAAATCCAAATAAAACCTAAATGTAAGAGGAGCTGAAAGTCTCCCAATTTAGAATACGGAAATTCATGTAATTCCCCTATTTTTAATCTGACACCTCACCTCCACCCCAGAGTTATTTGGTGTTCCCAAAACCAGAGGCTGTTTCCAGACAGTAACCTTTCATCTCCTGTTATATTTGGTAAGTGAGAGTTGTTGTTGTACAAGGTGGTGGAGAACTCCTTAAAAGACTATAAGTAGCAGTTAGACTCTCAGCTCTTTTTCCTTGATCTGCAGATTACTCACTCTGTGGATTTTTGCAGATTCTGCAGAAACACTGAGTCAAAAAGAGCATCAGGGATAGACACAGATGGCATGGATGTATGAGTGGCTTCGTGCAAGTATCTTTTTTGTGTGTGAAACTAATTACATTTGTGAATCTGCTTAAAAGTGGCCTCTACCACTAGATAGTAAGCAACATGCAAGGCTTATGTCTATTGTGCACCACTGTATACTTACCACTTAGCACAGGACTTGGCGCATGGTAGGCACTCAATAAATAAAAAATTACGTGTACCTCTGCTCTCATCCACTGGCTTGGATAATGAGAAGTGCCTCCTTCTCAGGGTTTGGGAGGTTGCTATGCTATGGCGAAGGGAGGAATCAGAGATGAGCCACAGAGACTATGATCTCCTCTCTCTGGTGAGGCTGGCAGCCTTAGGGTAGATTCCTTGTTGGCTGTCCTCTTCCCACCACTGGCAGCATCCTATTATAATACCCGGAGCATGGGCCAGGGAATGATCCAGGGCTGAGGATGGGAGGAAGTGAGTCCTGGCTATCAGGATAGACATCTTATTCCAGTTGTAGTTGTCCCAGATGTGGCAGGGTTCCCAGCCCAAGCCCAGTGACCTGCAGGGCACAGTGGGGGGAGGGGGGTTGGTAGCATGAGTCAGAGAGGAATGTGAGGCTGGTTGTTTGGGAGTTTCATTCTGTGAGGAGAAGCTGGTTCCCCATGCCTCTCAGTTCTCTAATGGAATCTCCAGGGTCAGAGCCTAGAAACGTTTACTTGAAGAAGGCCCAATGAGTACCGACACTCTTTTGAGTCTCCCAGAACGTTGGCAGGAGAAGAATTTAAACAGATTTTAATGGGCAGAGGACAATTCATAGACCAGAAAAGTATCATTGAGTATTTCAATAGAAAGGAAGGTTGAGAGACCCTCTTATCCATACTTCTGACTCTATTCTAGATAAGTAAAAATCTCTCTCTCTTTAAGATCATCTGAAAATGAGAGCAATCCCATATGGAGGCCATGACCAGGGCAATGGAAGTGCAGTACAAATTCTCCAAGCTATCATTTCCTTATTCCTTTGGTGGAGTGAGTGGACACACCAGGGGGACCCTCACCTCTACCTCCTTCGATGCTCAGATTATATATGGTGCACAGTGGTGGGAGGTGATGGCAGGTGCAGAGAGGCCCTCATCCTTGGATCCTACAGGAGAGGGGACCTATGAATCTTGTAAATATGATGACACCAACAATGACAGACTCTTCAGCCGCCTGGTAGTCTGTAATTGAAGCCAGGAATTCAGCACACACTCAGACACACCCAGCCTTCACCATGGGTTCCCAGAAGCGAGTTCTTGCATAGCCACTAGGCTGGGAGGACCCTCACTTAACCAGTCCTCTCTAACAAGCTCTGAGACCTCAGAGCTGAATCCTAAATTTTCAAATTTAGTAATTTTTTTAATCCCTCTCTCTATTTCCACTCCCAGTAGTGTCTAAATTATTCTTGCTAGCTGTTCCAAGTTGCTAAACTCTCCAGCAAGTGAGATCCAAGCTCCATGGCAGTATAATGGGAAATCCTTTCATTTTGGTTTAACTGAAATCTTTTTCTGTAATAACCAGAATCTAAAATTGATCAAGCCAGAAAGCTTCTGCACTGCTCCAAAGCCCCAGGCAAATAGGCTGGGGATTTTTCCTGCTGTTCTCCACCTCTTTCCATAATGAGATGCTTTGTTTCCATGAATCGGCCCTGATCCAGACTTCTAGACTCTATGACAGGACATTTCATCCCTCCCTCTGCCTCCAGGCAGGACTGAACTTAACTCATCCCAGTCTGAAGGGTGTCTCCTTTAGACCTTGTTTCAAGATTTCCTGACTCTTTGGCCTCTTTCAGTTTAAAGTGCACAGCTGATTGCCCCTGTTGTCTGATCTTAATTTCCTATGGCAATTCTAGCCCATTTCTTCTCACTGTGGAAAGGAAGATCCATGTCCCTCTTATAACTTTCCATCTAGAAGTGTTTTAGTTCTTTTGCAATGCTTCTCAAATGTTAGTTTGGTCCCATATTCTCCTTATGTCAGAAAAAGAAAATTAGTGTTATTTAAAATATGCCTCATTATCTGAACATTATTGACCTGAGTTAGTATTCCATATTTCTTTTTTCTTTCTTTCTTTTTCTTTTTCTTTTTCTTTTTTAAAGATGACCAGTAGGGGATATTAACCCTTGACTCGGTGTTGTCAGCACCACACTAGTTGACCTGAGTTAGTATTCCATATTTCTTTTTTCTTTCTTTCTTTTTCTTTTTCTTTTTTTTTTTTAAAGATGACCAGTAGGGGATATTAACCCTTGACTCGGTGTTGTCAGCACCACACTATCTCAAGTGAGCCATGGGTTGGCCTGAGTAGTCCATATTTCTGTCACTGCTGCTATTGTGCCTCACCCCCACCACATCTGATCCTTTCTTTGGCCTGAGACTTCAATATCAGTTTTCTCCTCCCAGAAATGCCTTTCCCTCTCTCATCAGTCCCGACCTTCCATTACTTCCAAACCCTGTTCCATTCTCTCTCTCTTAGACTGCATTTCCTAATACTGCATTCCCTGTATAGTCCCAACCCTTCTTAATTCCCATAGCAACAATGTAAAGAACTTCACTCAGATGGACTCAAGACCTGCCCTTGCTACACAGTCTCCAAATATGACGTATAGACAAGAAGAGCCCTGAGGGGCACTCACAGAAGCAGCAGCATAGGACAATGGGATGTGTAATAGCATGGAAGTCAGGAACCCAATCTTCTAGCATGGATCTGGAACTTGGACAGTTCATAACCTCTCTGGCCTTTCACTTTAATTATTTGGACAAGGAAGTATTGAATTAGGCCATCCCTAAGAGTTCTTTAACTTAAAAAATCTTTTGAATTCATGCTTTCTTGTCTTTCTTGGTCTCTTCCAATATCATGGACAGAACTCTGCAAGCAGGGAAATCACAGAATTTTGGAGAAGAAGAATGAATTAAAGGACATAATTGAAAGGGACAAATCTCTATTTTATGTGGAGGTAGTGCTGGTGGTAATGATTGGGAATTTTAGTGAGGATGGGGAAGGGCTGCTGCACCTCCTTATCCTCTTGCAATCTTACAAAAATTGCTGTATGTGTATCCAAGGGTAGGGAAGTGGCTATGGCCTAAGCCCTGTATCCTCTGCACATCAGTGCAGGGGCCAACAGGCACATCATAGCAGTGCATGTGTTGTTCTGTGGAAAGGTTGGCCCACCCTCACTCAAGTGACTGAAGAAAGACCCTACATTAAGTTCTTATTCATTTCTCTATTAGAAATTCCCAAGTCCTATGTGAGTAGAAAAGAAGACTATTTCTACCTGATACCGAAGTCTTCATTTTTTAAGTGAAACAAGTTTCTTGAATGATATGATGGTCATTATGCTTCATAACAATCCCTGTAAAATAAAAGGCCATAAAAGCAGTAATTTATAAGACTATGTGGTCATGTGTGTGTGTGTGTGTGTGTGTGTGTGTGTGTGTGTGATTTATGTGATTACCACTGTGGACTAGAGAAGACTTACAGAAATGTCACACTGACCATGCCACTTATCCTAAGCAGGAATAGAATCACATTATTTTAAGTAGTTAGACAACTTAGATTTTTTTTAAAAAGGGGAGTCCCTGAAGAGCTAGAAGAGAGAGAGGAAGAAAAGACTAATATTTATTAAATACCTGCTATATGTTAGGTATTGTCAAACAGCCTTTATATACTATATATGCCGAAATGTAAGGTGAAATGTTATCTTCCCAAAATGATTTCTCAGAAAAGAAGAAGGTGCTTTATATTTGAGTCCTTACGAAGTCTCATGTATTTGCAGATAAAAAGCAAACTTGAACTCTGGTTTTGATGGCTAGACTCACAAGTTAAAACTCAGAGCTGGCTCAAAGTGGGGAATATAATAGGAGACCCTCCCAACATAACATGAAAAATCAAAGGGTTATCCCCTTAGGGTAAGAGTGAAATAGAAGTAAACCTACTGCCTCTGCCATCTCTCCAATGGACTATAAGAACATCTCCTTGATGTTGGGCAGAGCAAGGAGAAAAGTCCAAGCCAGCCTGTTTTGCAGCCCAAATTTACATTTACGTAGGTAGTCAAAAAGAACCTCAAAATTTGAATTTAGTTTAAAATGATTCAAGACTAGTATTTCCCCTAAGGCAGCTGGCAAAAGCAAAGGCAAATCCTCCCTCAATAAAGACATCTTCATCCCAAGCCTCAAAAATGTCCACAAGCAATTCTTCAAAAACAATGAATAAGCAAGCACACAGAAAGAGAAGGTACCATGAGTGAGAATCAGCAAAAACAACAGACAGCAGGAACAGATTCACAAAGACTTCAGAGACTAAAATTGTCAGGCACATATTATAATACAAGCTTGAAAATAGTTGCAGAGAATATAAAAAGTGATCTCCTACATTTGAAACAGAACCAAGTAGAATGAACTTAACAGCAGATTGGACCCAGTTCAAGAGAGAATTAGTAAACTAGAAGATAGGTCAGAAGAAATCCAGAATATACCACACAGAGAGACAAATATAAAAATATGGAAGAGTTGAGAGATAGGGAGGATAGAGTGAGAAGACCTACTACACAATAATTAAAGTTCCAAAGCAGAAGGAGAGAAAAATAGAACAGAGGCAACATTTGAAGAAATAATGACTGAGAATTTTCTAAAACTGATTTAAGACACTAAGAATCCTAGTGAATCCCAAGCAAGATAAATTTTTTTAAAAAATGAAAAAACAAACAAAAAAGGCTACACATATGTTAATGAAACCACAGAATATAAAATATGAAGAAAAAAACCGAGGAGCCAGATAAGACTTCTTGTTTCTGGCCATGAAGAAGTAACTGATATGGAACTTGTCCTTCCACCATAAACAACTGGAACAAACACACACACACACACACACACACACACACACACACATACATGTTTTTAGACATTGGGACAAGAGGCAGTGCAAGACTGTGATCCCTGAGAGAGGGGAAACAAACAAGGAAACAAATCTCTCTTGCTTCCAACCTGGAAGCAATTTTCTTTATTTTTGTTTTTGTTTTTTTGTAACATAGTGATTATACATATCTGTGGGGTACAGAGTTGAGTATCATTACCTGTGTGCAATATGTGATGCTCAAATCAGGATAATTAGTCTGTTCAACATTATACAATGCAATCACTTTTCATGGCCCTTTACCAATTCGTCCCTTTCCTCTCCCCCTCCCCCTTTCCCATCTCTGGTAACCTCAGTTCTGTTCTCTCTTTTTGAAAGTTCAATGTATTATTGTGATTGTTGTATCTTTCTTTCTTTTTATTATTATTATTCTTATTTTTTTTTTAGCTCCCACTTATGACTGAGGATGTGAGGTATTTCTCTTTCTGTGCCTGGCTTATTTCACTTGACATGATTTCTCTAAGTTCATACATGTTGCTGTCAATGGCAGTGTTTCATACTTCATGGCAGAGTAGTATTCCATTGGGTATATATATATCACATTTTCCTTATCCAGTCGTCCGATGATGGACATTTAGGTTGATTCTAACTCTTGTCTATTATAAATAGAGCTGTGCTAGAAATGGGGGTGCGGGAATCCCTTCAACATGATGATTTCCATTCCTTTGGGTATATACCCAGCAGTGGAATTGCTGGATAATATGACAGTTCAATCTGTAGTTGTTTGAGGAACCTCCATATGATTTTCCATAATGGCTGCACCAATTTATAGTCCCACCAACCTGGGGGCAATTTTCAAACAGCAATGGAGGGGGGGCATCAAGCAGAGCGTGGTGGTCATTCTGAGTTTAGGAGATAGAAATTGGAGTCTAGAAAGCTGAGGCAGCTAGAACTTGTGTGCCAAAATACTTGAGGGGAGAGAACTATGCAGAGAAAGAGCTCCAGAAATCTGTATAGAGCCTCCTGATATCTCTGAATACTGATCTGTGCATGGGTACAGTAAAACCTCATGATGCTGAGCAAATAAAAAACAGCAAGTAAGGATAAGCTGAGCAATTCCCAGAGTTTACACAGAGCTTGGAAACATTCAAATTCCATCCACCCAGAGAAGACAGACATCATTGAACATTTGAAGTAATTGGTAGGGACTCAAGAAAAATGATGCCTTATTATTAAAGCTAAACTAGCTCAGACTTATCCCTAATAAAACATAAAAACAAGCCTCAAAAAGATAAAGCCTGTCTGCAAGTAACTTAATGTTTGCTAAACAAACTTCAACACTTTTTAAAAGAAGACAGAAAAGTCCAAACAACAATGTAACATTCACAATGTCAGAATCCAATAAAAAATTACCAGACATGCAAAAAGGCAGCAAGTTGTGATTAATAAATAGAAGAAAAATCAGTCAAGAGAAACAGACCTAGAAATGACAAAGATGATGGAATTACTAGACAATGACCTTAAAACAGTGATCATAAATGCATATAAAGATATAAAGGAAGACAGAACATAAAGAGGACAAATGGATTTTCTCAAGCTGAAAATATAGTATCTGAAATGGAGAGTTTACTAAATGGGCTTAACAGCAGATTTGATACTGCAGAAGAAAAGACTGGTGAGCTGGAAAACAGAAACAAATCATACAAACGAAAGCACACAGAGAAAAAACATTTTCTTTTTGTTTAAAAATAGACAGCCTTGGGCCGGCCCAGTGGCGCACTCGGTAGAGTGCGGCGCTTGGGAGCGCAGCAGTGCTCCCACCGAGGGTTCAGATCCCATATAGAGACCAGTCCACTCACTGGTTGAGTGTGGTGCGGGCGCGACACCGAGGCTTACGATCCCATTGCTGGTCACGAAAAAAGACAAAAAAAAAAAGGAAAAAAATAAAAAATAAAAAATAAACAGCCTCAGTGACCAGTGGGACGATATCAAGTAGTTTAACATTCATGTAATGAGACAGAAAAAAATACTTGATAAAATAATGGCTAATTCCTTCCCGTTGAATAAAAACTATAAACCTACAAGTTTAAGAAGTTCAATGACCTCAAGTTGGTTAGACATAAAGACAACTACATCAAAGCACATCATAATCAAATAGCTGGAAAATTTGAAAGCAGCCACAGAAAGTAGCCAGATGTATTATATTAAATATAAGGGAACAAAGATAAGAATTATTAGAGATGTTTTGTCAGGATCAGTGTAAGCCAGGACATATTGGAAGAACATTTTGAAAGTATTGAAAGAAAAATATGTGCCAATCTGGAATTCTATATCCAGTTAAAGTGTTTTTCAAAATGAAGGTGTAATAAAGTCTTTTTTCGAGACAAACAGAATCTTAATAAATTCTGAGTGTTAAAGGAAATTTTTTAGAATAAAGGAAATGATACTGATGGAAACTTGGGCCTACAAGAGTTCCAGAAATGGTAAACATGTGGGTAAACATTAAAAGACTTTTTCTTGTCTTAAAAGTTTCTTTAAAAGATAACTGGCTGTTTAAAGCAAAAATAATAACAATGTATTGTGGGGTTTATAACACACATAGAAGTAAAATGTACAACAACAATAGCCAAAGGAAATGTAAGTAAACTGGTATGAAGTCCTTACATTATATATGAAGGGGTATACTGTTTGAATATAGAATCTGATGGTTAAAGATGGATATTGCAAACCCTAAAGCAACCAATAAAATAATATAATAAGAAGGTATAGCTAATAAGCCAGTAGTGAAGATAAAAATGGAATCTTAAAACTTAATCCAAAAGAGGAAGGGGGAAACAAAGAACAGATAGAATGAATAGATTTAGTCTCAACTACATTGATAATTACATTAAATATAAATGATTTATACATTCCAATTAAAAGGTAGAAATTGTCAGATAGAATAAAAAAGCATGATCAAACACTATGCTATGTACAGGAAATGCATTTTAAATATAGAGTCACAGTTAAAAGTAAAAGGGTGGGAAAAGATATAGCATGTAAACACAAGTCCTAAGAAAGTCAGAGGTGCTGTGTTAAGCTCAGACAAAGTAGACATTAGCACATGGAATAGTAAGAGAAATAAAGAGAAACATGTCATAAAGATAAAAGGCTCACACATCAAAATAACATAATAATAATAAATAAATAGTTGGCAAACTGCAGAGCATCAAAATACATAAAGCTAAAACGACCATAACTATAAGGAGAAATAGACAAATTGACCATTACAATTGAAGTGTTTTTTTTTTTTTATAATTGAAGATTTTTAATTCTTCTTTCTCAGGAGGTGATAGAATGAGTGGTCAGAATATTAGTAAGGATATAGAAGTCTTGAACAATGTAGCTAACCAACCTGACCAGATTGTCCTTTACAGGACATTACTAGCAGTGACTGCAGAACACGGTGGACCCTCTGTATCCATGGGTTCTGCATCTGTGGATTCAACAAACTGTGGATCGAGAATATTTGAAAAAAAAAATGTGTCTGTACTGAATATGTACAGACTTTTTTCTTATTGTTATTCCCTAAACAATACAACTGTTTACATAGCATTTACATTTTATTAGGTATTGTAAGTTATCTAGAGGTGATTTAAAGTATACAGGACGATGTGCATAGGTAATATGCAAATACTTTGTCATTTTATATCAGGGACTTAAGCATCCTTGGATTTTGGTATCTGTCGAAGGTCCTGGAACTGATGCCCTCGGATTCTGAGAGACAACTTACATTGTTTTCAAGTACACATCGAACATTCACCAAGGTAGACCATTTTCCCAGACCATAAAACAAGTCCTACTAAGTTTAAAAAGATTGAAATCATGCAGGGTATTCTGACCACAACAGAATTAAATTAAAAACTTAACAAAAAGTACATCTGGAAAATCCCCATATTTCAGAAAATTAAATATAATATTTCTAAATAATCTATGAAAGAGAAATCACAAGGTAAAATAGAAAATAGTTTGTTATAAAATAAAACACAGTATATTAAAAAAAAAGTACATCTGGAAAATCCCCATATTTCAGAAAATTAAATATAATATTTCTAAATAATCTATGACAGAGAAATCACAAGGTAAAATAGAAAATAGTTTGTTATAAAATAAAACACAGTATATTAAAATTTGTAGGATGTAGCTAAAGCAGAACCTAAAGGGAAACATATCTGTAAATTCTTCTTGTAATAGAAAAGAAGAAAGTCTTGAATCAATAACCTAAAATTCAATTTAAAGGACCTATAAAAAAAAGAGCAAAATAAATCTAAAGTAAGTGGAAGGATAAAATAATAAAGATTATAGTGGAAATCATGAAATAAAAAATAGACACATAATAGAGAAAATCAATGATACCAAAAGCAGTACCATTGAATAAATTAACAAAATTGATAAACCTCTAGCTAGCTTGATAATGAAAAACAGAGAGAAGCCCCAGATTACAAATATCAGGAATAAAACAGGAGACACTATATATTCTATAGACTTTAAAAGGGAATATTATGAACAACTTTATATTAATAAATTAGATGAAATGGACAAATTCCTGAAAGACACACGTTGCCAAAACTGACACATGAGTAAAAATGTGAATAACCTTAGCTCTATTAAAGAAATTGAGTTTAGGGC
>NW_007726171.1:532641-533915 GCF_000696425.1 Galeopterus variegatus
CACTGAGGGTTGCAATCCGTTGCCGGTCACGAAAAAAGACAAAAAAAAAAAAAAAAAGAAAGAAAGAAATTGAGTTTATAATTAATAAACCTTCCCCTGAAAAAAACAACAAACCTATATGCCTTCATTGGTGAATTCTATGAAACACTTAATGCAGAAATAATACCAATCCTGCAATTTCAGAAAATGGAAGAGGAGGAAACACTCTATAACTCATTTTATGGCACTGACATTACATTGACATCAAAACCATACAAAGACATTATAAGAAAAGAAACCTATAGACCAATATCCCCCATAAGCATAGATATAAAAAATTTTAACAAAATATTAACAAATTGAATCCAGCAAAGCCAGTTTAACATCTGAATATCAATCAATATATGTCACCATATAAACAAATACATAGAAAAACTGTGATCACCTCAGCAGAAAAAGCATTTAACAAAATTCAGCAAGCTAGAAATAGAAGGGAACTTTCTATTTCAACAAATAGAAATTCTCTACAAGCTAAGGGAACTTTCTCAATCTGATAAAGAGCATCTGTGGAAAATCTGCAGCTAACATCATATTTAATGGTGAACACTTTCCCCCTAAGATGAGGAACAAGGCAAGTATGTCCACTCTTACCAATTCTGTTTAATGTTATACTGAAAATCCTAGCCTGTGCACTAAGGCAAGAAAAAAAGGCATATACACTGGAAAGAAAAAGGTAAACTTTTTATTTGCAGGTAACATGATTGTGTATATATAAAATCCTAAAGAATCTAGGAAAAAAAGTATTAGGACTAATAAATGAATTGAGATATGTTGCAGGATATAAAGTCAGTATACACAAAAATCAATTGTATTTCCATGTATTAGCTATGAATAATTATAAAATAAAAATTTAAAAATACTATCTATAGCTTCCAGTCAACATGGCAGAATAGATCCCCAGCACCACTCTCTCCCACAAATCAACCAATTTACAGCTATTAAAGAGCAACGGCAGCCAAGCTGGGGCCGCTAGAGCTCAGGGGAAGAGCAGGAGAGACCTATGGAGTTCATGAAGGCAGGAGAAGCCGCAGTGAGAGAAAGAAAGGATAGCTCCCACCATTTTTGAGCCCCTCTTCAAGGTTGGAGCTGGTGAGCACACAGAGCAAGAGCTGGCAAAAGCCACAGCTGTGCCCTTCCTATGAATTTGCTTGGAGGCAGCAGGGGAGAAGAGGACCTGGGCCCCCAGGTCAGCAAGACCATTAACAGGGTTCCTGTGGACCCACATAGGAGCGAGG
>NW_007726171.1:534134-536193 GCF_000696425.1 Galeopterus variegatus
TACATACAAAGTCAACCATTAAAACCTGAGCTGCACAAAAAGCCTTCCCCAGGGAATTAGCAGCAATGAAGCAACTTAGTTTAGCTCAATTATAGGGTTCATGTGCTGGTCCCCACATGAAATTCCTCCATTTTAGAAATAAGCAAAGGATAACAAATTAGGTCCAGTGCAGAGTTTAAGTGGTGGGAACAGTGAATAATCCAACACAGAACTGAAAGAAAAAACAAAATACCCACAGATCAGAGACAAAGTTTGATAACTAGTAAAGGTCTAACACCACCAAAGAACACCTATAAAACCTAGAAGGACCAGAAGCTCCCTGGGCTCCCAAGACAAAGAGATTGGAGGGCTGAGGGCCTCAGCCAAGCCCCCCCAACATCCACAATCGGCCCAGTGATGACCACTGAGCTGCCACAGGAAGTGCCCCGGGCCCCTGAGCTGGAGTAGTGGGGTCTGAGGGCCTCAGCCATGACCCCCAAAATCCACAACCAGCCCAGCAACAACCACCAAGCCACCACAGGAAGTGCCCTGGGTCCTGAGCCTCGGCAGTGGGGGGCTGAAGGCCTCAGCCACACCTCTCTGACATCTACGACCAGCCCAGAGATGAGGCAGTGGGGGACCGAGGGCTTCAGCCACAGCCCCCTAACACCTGCATCCAGCCCTGGTCTCCCCTGCTGGAATGAAAGGGGAACCATAGGCCTCAATCATGCTCCCCGTCTCCCTTCTCTTCTCCTTCTCCCCCCAACTGCTCTGCAATAACATCTTAGAATGAGATGTGGAGCTGGGGGAAGCTGAACCCAGCTGCAACCAGGTAAAGAGCACAACAAAAACACCATTTTCATACAGGTAGCCCTCCATAGCCACTGCAATTGCCATGGCTGCCACAAAAGTGGCTGGTCTCCACAGCAGCAGTCACAGCCACCGTGCAGATGGCATGCCAGACTCTCAACTTCGTTGACACAAGGAGATGCACCAGCAGACACCAAAAAAATAAAAAAATAAATAAAAAGAAGAGGTCCTCTCTCTCCACAGAGCACACTCCAAAGTAATAGGAGAAGCATCTGATTTATGATAATAGGGGAGGACTTGATCATACCTGTCTCAGTACTGGACAGATCATCTAGGCAACAAACCAACAGTTAATCTATTAGATGGAGAGAACAAATCTATGGTTATTAGAGGAGGGAGAGGAGTGAGAGAGGGAAGAGGGGAAGGGGAAAGATTGGATAAGAGGCATAAAGAATAAGTATGATTTGTAGCAATGGATATGCTAATAAAAATACATTAAAAATACTATCTAGAATAGCATTAAGAAACCCACATGAAATATTTAAGAATAGATTTCACAAAATATTGTGTAGGACATGAACACTGGAAACTAGAAAACATTGCTGAAGAAACTAAAGAAGACCTAAATAAATGAAGAGATACAATATGTTCATGAATTGGAAAATTCAATATTATTAAAATGTTAGTTCTTTCCAACTTGGTTATTAAAGAAACTGAATTTAGAAAGATTTATTGCAATTTCAATCAAAAATCCCACCAGCCTCTTTTTTTGTAGAAATCTATAAGCTAATTCTAAAATTCATATGAAAATGCAAATGACACAGAATAGCCAAAACAATTTTGAAAAAGAATAGTTGGAAGACTTACCTGAATACAAGATTTACTATAAAGCTGTGGTAATCAAAACAGTGTGAAATTTATATAAAGATAAACAGAATAGAAAGCCTAGAAATAGATCCATACATTTGGTCATTTGACTTTTTTCCCAATTTTTAAATTGTTTCTAAATACATATAACAGAAAATTTGCCATCTTAACTATTTTTATACAGTTCAGTGGTATTAAATATATTCATAATATTGTGAAACCATCTTCATTATCCATCTCTGTAACTCTTTTCATCTTGTAAAACCAAAACTTTATATCCACTAAACAATAACACCCAATTTCCCTCTCTCCTTAACCCCTGGCAACCACCATTCTACTGTCTTTCTCTATGATTTTGTTGGTCAATTGATTCTGGATAAAGGTGCCAAGATAATTCAATGTA
>NW_007726171.1:537505-539045 GCF_000696425.1 Galeopterus variegatus
ACACACACAATGGAATAATTCTCAGCAATAAAAAACAACAAACTACCCATACATGAAACTTTAGCATATTGGACAGCATATATTCATATTTTTTCCCTCATACTTTTTATTCTATTAGAATTATTATCTTTTTCTTATTTATTCACATGAGTCTGTTATACAGTTCAGGTATTCACTATTCAGAGAATGGTTCATGCCATTCAGAGAATTGGCATTACCTGGAGCTAATAAAAAATGCAGAATCTCAGGTCCTGCGCCAGACCTACTGAGTCAGGATCCACAGTTTAACAAGATCCACCGGTGTTTCATATGTATGCTAAAGTTTGAGAAGCACTGGTATTTAGACTTTTATCAAATTTAAATATTACAATATTTAATATTTTTTCCAATCTACCATTTTTCTGTTAATTTTACTTATGTGTTCTTCATGTTTTTCATTGGAAAGAAATTCTTATTTGATGTAATAATATTCATCCAAAGTTTCTTTTGTTTTTATCTTTCTTGTTTTCTATTTGATAGATCAAGTTCTCTTCTGCTGCTTCAGAAGTTCTTATGTCTTTGCCCTTAACTTAATATCCATATTTATCTTATTTACCCTTTTTTATTTTTTAAATATATCATTATCTCAAATCCTAACAGGATAGGTTCTTTAGCATGCTGTTGGGTGTCTGTCTTCCATAATTCATTTTTCTACTATGTTGATATCTTCTGGATTTTCAGTTTATACTTTCATAAGTATACATTCTTTTTCTTTTGTTTAATCCTAGCTTTTTTCTACAACAATAAACTTTTAAAAAAATTTAATTTATCATATACAATGTCATTGATTTTTGTGTCCCTTAACCAATTCCTCTTTCTCCCCTCCCTCTCTCCCCTCCCCCCATCATATCTGTTCACTTGTCTTAACAAGTTCAAGGAATTGTTGTGATTGTTGTGTCTTCTTCCCCCCTTATTTGTTTGTACGTTATTTATTTATTTATTTATAGCTCCCACAAATAAGTGAGAACGTAGTTTTTCTCTTTCTGTGCCTGACTTGTTTCACTTAATGTAATTTTCTCTAAGTCCATCCATGTTGTTGTGAATGGTAGTATTTCATTCTTTTTTATAGCAGAGTGGTATTCCATTGTTAGATATACCACATTTCCCTTATCCACTCATCTGATGGTGGACATCTGGGCTGGTTCCAACTCTTGGCAATTGTAATAGCCCTGCAATAAACATGGGAGTACAGGTATCCCTTCGACATGATGATTTCCATTCCTCTGGGTATATACCCAGCAGTGGGATAGCTGGGTCATATGGTAGATCTATCTGCAATTGTTTGAGAAACCTCTATACCACTTTCCATAGAGGCTGCACCATTTTGCAGTCTCACCAACAGTGTATGAAGGTTCATTTTTCTCCACAACCTCACCAGCACTTATCATTCTCAGTCTTTTGGATGTTAACCATCCTAATTGGAGTGGGGTGGTAACTCAAAGTAGTTTTATATCTTAGGGTCTTATGTATGAGTCTTTACCCTTTATATTTCCCCTAGCTG
>NW_007726171.1:539415-563817 GCF_000696425.1 Galeopterus variegatus
CCACCAACAGTGTATGAAGGTTCATTTTTCTCCACGACCTCACCAGCACTTATCATTCTCAGTCTTTTGGATGTTAACCATCCTAATTGGAGTGGGGTGGTAACTCTAAGTAGTTTTATATCTTAGGGTCTTATGTATGAGTCTTTACCCTTTATATTTCCCCTAGCTGATGGATAAAGGTTGCTATAGGGCTAGTCCCAAGGCAAGGTTTATCTTCTACCCTGTCACACTGTTTTCTGAAAACAGGCTTGTTTGTGTGATTCCTTTAGTCCCACTTCCTTTGTTTCTCTGAAGCAAACTGGGTCCAGTGAAGCTCCTGTTGCCAACCTATGTACCCTGTTGTGAGAGATTTGGTTTTGCACTCAAGGTATGCTCCCTGAAGCAGTACACTTTGCTGATTCTTTACATCTGCAGCTAGGTGCATCCTCTGTTTCTCCCGCCCAATCCTGTTCAATGGCTACTTCTTTTGGCACCCTCCTATCTATTTCTTGTTCATCTTTCTTGTGGCTTCACTGAAGATTTCTCGTCCTCCTTGTTATTTCTGGTGAATTTACAAGAGGAGAAAGGAAATATGTCATCTTTATACTGCCATCTTCACATCGCCATCCTAAAATAGGAAGTCTGTCTAAACTAGGAAATTCTTGCATCTTCAGCTTGTAGCATGTCTTTTAAGGTAATGATTTCACTAATCTACTAACTGAATGTAGAATAGTTTATTCTTTTATGATTTAAAATGTGCCTCTTGTTCCATTTTTTCAGGATTTGGTAAATATTATATTCACCCACAATCATAGCCTTCTTGACTTAAAAGTTTTTCACCATATGCTACCCTCCAGATTTTATCTTTTTATGTAAAGATCACTATTATCATAAGTCAGCCCTTCATGTCTTCCCTGGGCTATCTCTAACTTCATTATGTCTTAGGGAGAAGAATCTAGGAGCAGGGTCATTATCCTATGTGTGGTCACACCACTGTTTTGTACAAAGTCACCTCTGAACACTGATCTGTAAGCATTCTAGTATTCCTGTGCTCCCAGTGCCAAAGAACAGAGCCTTGTCCTCCAATGACAGTGATATAAAGAAAGAAAGTCATTCCCTGTCTTCTGGGATCTCCTAGTCTAGAGTCTAGTTTGGGAAATTTCTCTCTCTCTCTCTATCTCTCACGCACACACACACCACCACCAGCACCACCACACACAACAAAAGACTTAAGAACACTTAATAATGTAATATCTAAAAAGTGGCAAAGTAGCATAATAAAACTATATTTGTAACTGCTGAGCAGTCACAGAGCAATACAGCTGTCACTATTGGGTTGAATTAACAAGGGAAGTCTTCCTGCAAATAGCAAATTTTACACGGAATTTAGACAAAACAAAGTTTAAGTCATTGCTATGCAACTTATTAGCTACATAATCTTGAGCAAAATGCCTAATCCTTCCAAATACCAGTTAACTCTTTAGTAAAATGTAGACAGTACCTGCCTCAAATGTTTTTTTTAAAAGTTAACTGAGATGATACATCAAAACCCTTATCACAATGCTTAGCATGTAATACGTATTCAAGAAGTCTTAGCTATTATTATTTTCATAAGGAGAGAAATTTGAGTTACTGTACTGCAGAAGGGCATTTTTGATATGAAGACCTGAGGTTCTGCATGAATATATTATGTATGAAAGAGAGGAAGTACAGTACTTGAGCCAGAGAAGAGATTCCATTTAGAAATCCATGAGATGAAAAGGTGGAAGGGGTGACAAGAGTATGTGGGGATGGGGTGGGGTGGGGGAAGCTGCAAAAGAGCTGAGTTAAGGCCATACTAAGGAGCTTTGATTTGATATGATGAACAACAGTAGCTACTACATAACAAGGGGACCCCATGAAAACAGCTTTCATGGACTGTTGATTTCTTACCAGTGACTGGTTAATTTAAAGAGGGGAAAAACTGGAGGCATGAAAGCTGGTTAGGAATTTGTTGAGATAATCCAGACATAACCAATTTGGTTCTAGACCAGGTTTAGGACTATAACAATGGCAAAGAAGGTATACCAGATTCAGTTGATGGGCCATGCCAGGCTGGATCCATGTCTTGCCTTGCTTTCTGGCTGGACTGCCTGTTGTTGCTTAGAGGTTCCAAGGCTCAGTTACAACTGAGCAACCTCCCTCTTGTTGCTTGTGCACACTCACAGGCTGCGGCCTCACTGCACACTATGCTGTGCATCCGTTATCTTCCATTCAGGCACTTCCTTATTGCCATCGATGCTTAAGAAGCTTGTGCACAGCACATATGCATACAAGACCCAGAAGTTCAGGGTAATCAATACCTTACAGGAGAAAACTTGAATAATAGGAGCTAGCAGGTGAATTCTTTTCCCTTCCTTTCCCTACACAGGCTGTTTAGGGATGCAGTTGCTTCACATGGCTCATTTGAAAACATCCTTCCATGTTAAGCAATCAACTTTTCATAAAGCTATGGCCAGCCATGGAAGGCATTCCTTTTTATCTGCGGTCTCTTTTTTTCTGCTTTATTCTCTTTATCCCCACTCTTGCTTCCCTTGGATTGCACTTCTCAATAAAGTATTATCACACAAACTTTTGCTTCAGGCTCTGATTTTTAGAGAAACTGGGCCAAGAGAGAAGAGTAGAATCTAAAAGATGCTAAGGTAGAGGAATGGAAAGAATTTGGTAATACCCAAATTGTGTATGGCAAAGATTAAGGGAAAATTTAAAAACTAGCTCCAAGTTTGTAGATCTGGGGATCTGGGGACGGATGTGTGGTAAAGGTACTCTTCATAGCAGTGATGAAATGGGGAAATTAAGAGTCAACTCTACTGCTCTTTAAGGTATGGGAGGGGCTTGTCTCTATCACAGAAAGATGGTTGGGAAGCCTTTTGTCTCCTGGGTCAGAGTCCTTGCCCTGTATCCTCTTAACACTATTTATTTATTTATTTAAAAAAGATGACCGGTAAGGGGATTTTAACCCTTGACTTGGTGTTGTCAGCACCACACTCTCCCAAGTGAGCGAACCGGCCATCCCTATATAGGGATCCGAACCCGTGGCCTTGGTGTTATCAGCACCGCACTCTCCCAAATGAGCCATGAGCCAGCCCCTCTCTTAACACTATTTAATATGTCTACATTTACAATGGCGTTGGGACAAACTGGGTTTGGTTTTTAATCCATTTTATGGCATGAAGTTTAATAAAAACAAATACAGTCAGGATGAAAGACTTATGAAATAATCCTCCCGATTTTCATTTCAATATATAGTTTAACAGCAAAAAACCCTAATGAACAGAAATTAGTACCATTTAAAAAAAGGGGGGGGGAAACAAAGCTGTTTGTCTAAACTGGCTATACTGAGCCCGAAGAACCCTCCCGCTCCAAAAACAAAAACAAAAGCAAGGATTGTAGTGTTTGGGAGGAGGTTTCTCTGGAAGGACATTCAAATGTCCTTTTTTTCCCCCAGCCTATCAATCAATTATTTGTCCCCATTGTGAGTGGACTACATATAAGGTTCTCCACAGGTAGATACTAAAAAAACATTAGGCATCAGCCTTATCCTCTTAGGACATGAAATATTATAGAAGGTTCAGACCACATGAGAATGAAATAAACCAGGATACTTACACAGATCAAGCAAGCCCAGCAGAGACTGAAGTACACAGCTTCTATCCACTCTCAAGTAGCTCAAATTTAATGTGCTAAAAAGTAGAACTCATCTACTTCCTCTAAGCCTGCTCTTTCTCTTGTGGTCCCTGTTTCCACTGAGGGCATCCAGTTGCCTGTGCCAGAAACCTGGTCATCATTCTTGACCCCTTCTTCTCCCCTTCCCTCCCTCTCTACGATTATTTAAGTGACCAAATCTCCCGGTTTTAACTCTTGAATATTTCTCAAATCTACCTCCAGAGGTGGGAGTCTGTATTGACAGCAGTCTAGGCTAACGGTCTTCTAGCTTAGATCCCCTGGTGAGGAATCTCCTCAGACTCACATTCCTTTTCTAGGTGAGTGAAATACAAATTTCAAACCTAAAAAATAAAGCTGGGAATTCATCTGCACCCTTCCATCTATGGGAAATTGGCATAGGCTCCTGAAGACTGCTGTGCATGTCAAACCAAATGGGACATAGAAAAAGTGGTTGAGGAAACTGAAGGGACTGTATAAGATGTCAATGCAGCTGTATTTTATTGGACGTTGTTAAGTCCTCCCATGACTTGGTGCTGCATGTGCTAGTCTTGGGATAGTTAGCTGCTGGGGCTTTAAGAAGCAGAAAATGGGAGAGATGAGCTTGATTATTCAAATAAAGTAGATTTGACATGTAGATTTTCTGAATAATTGCCTCCTTGTGATCTAGGGCAACCTGACCCCCATACTTCTGGAGCCACAGGAAATCTGAGAGTCATGATCATCTGTGAGAAACTAAATAGAGTGTCTGAGGGGGCAACTGCAGAGTAGGAAATGAAAACAGACTATTCAAAGTGGCACATGAGTAACGTGTTCATTGTGGCAGGTAAAAATTCAGCCCAGGCTGGAAGTGAGTCAGGGGAACAAATTTTGGCTGGTCTCTGACAATTTCCTCATTCTAGTTTTTGAACTTAGGTTGATTCATAAATAATTTCATTTAACATCCACTTATCCCAACATTTCTAACAATAAATTTCCATTCTCAAGGAAGCAGTCCCTAGTTCCCCTCACCCAATATCAGTTTCTTTTTTATTCTATGTTCACATAGTACCAAGGGACTCAGTCTGTACTGTATTTATTTGCCCTTATTTGTATGCTGCTTTGTGAGTGTTTTTAAGCCATTTTTCTATTTGTGTGCCATGTTCCCTTAAGTGGATTTATGTTCTTTCAGGTAGTCTCTTCAATAGTCATTTCCTCCTCTCCTCTCATTTGAATTTTACAACTCTGTTCATTTGATGCTGTCTCATAAAACCTCCATGTAACTTCTTAATACCTTCATCTACACATTGCCTTCTTTCTGCTATTGACTAAAAGTATGAAAGCAATGCTGCATATGCAGTCAAGATATAGTGCACATGCTATTAGGTTTTTGCTTTGCAGACAATCTGCTTTAAGACAACATGTCAAGGAACTCTTTGCATTTCACAGCCTTGGTTCCTTGTGCATACTCTGTGTTGCTGCCCACTGTGCACAACAAGCTGAGCCTCTCCCACAGAACACCATAGACTTTGCCCTACTCTGCTTGGAAACCACGTTCTCCTTCTGTACTTGGCAAGTGAGCAAGAACTCATGCTTCTAATCCCAGCTTGAATAGTTAAAAACCTAGCTCCTCTCCTAGGCAGTTAGTCACTCATACCATCTGCTAACATAACGCTTTTTACAAACCTTTACTAAGGCCCATGCTCATTTTATTAGTGTTTGTTTTCATGCTGGTCTTCACCAAAATGCATATTTCAAGATTACAGCTTGTTCATCTTTATACCCACATCACCAAATACTGCATCTGCCACACAAAATGTTGGAGAATAAATACGCAATGAGTAAGTTCTTGTATGGTGTGTTGATAACTCTCTGTTCTATATTTCCATCCCTACAAGGAGCCTGCGTGGACTAATTATTCCAGCTTTATTCTTCATATGCCTTCTTTGCCTCAAGAATTAGTGTCCAGCTGGTCCTAATCCATCCTTGTCACCATTCCAGCTCCCCCATTAATTGGCAGAGCCAGAATGGGGCGAGGGGTGGTTTAAACAAATCATGTATTCATTTATCAGATATTTATTCCAATATTTATATCATGCCTACCATGTGCCAGGTACTATTTGTTCTAGGTGCTGAGGATACATCAGTTATCTAGATAAAGTCTCTGTTGTCATGATGCTTCAGGTACTATTTGTTCTAGGTGCTGAGGATACATCAGTTATCTAGATAAAGTCTCTGTTGTCTAGGGACTTAAGATACATCAGTTATCTAGATAAAGTCTCTGTTGTCATGATGCTTATATTTTAATCATTTAGTTTGAAGGTGAGGCTGAGAGACATATTGAGAATGGAAAAGTGAGCTTTTTGCCTTCATAGTCTAATAAATTCAATCCAAAGCCACATACAGCTTTGTTTTTCCATTTTTATTTGGTAATTGAGTCCTATCTGCATGTGTCTTTCTGTCATCATGTTTCCCAACAACAAACACCCACATATATGATACACACACTTCTCCCTAGCACCCATGTCATGCTGTAGACAGACACACCTGTATGCTCATGCAATCACTACACTCAACAGTTATACAATGTATATGTACTCATAATTATACATTCGCCCAAATATCAGACCTCCCAAGATACAAAGTACACCACCTTCTCCTCCGATACTACGTTATCTATTCAGACACATTTTCTAATGCATATGCGTGCAGGTGCACACAGAACACACCAGCAGACCTCAGCTTTCCCTCCATTCTCCTTCCTTCTTTTCCTAGCAAGGAATGGATGTAGAAATACGTTCTGTCACGAGCAAAATCTCTTTGAAAACTATCATGTTCTCATAGGCTAAGTTGAGGCTGGAAACCATTTAAAATAGTGCAGTTCTCCTAGGAGGAAAAACGAGTGCTCTCTACTGGAGAAGGACACTGAAAGAGAGAAACAGTTTATGCAAAAGATGGCCATTCTGTGCAAGGTGCAGTAGTCCTGCCATTCTCCCTACCTTTTAGACATTGCTTCAAATCCTAGATTTTTAGATATCAGTGTGCTTGCTCTCCTGTCTCCCAACAGAAACCTGACCTGTAACAGACGCAGTGCATCTCATGTGAGAGAGAGAACTAATACGTAAAGACTATCCTCATTAGGTCAGGCCTTTTATATATGTTATTTTATTAAAAGTTTAAAACAATCCATGTGGTAGATAGTACTTAACTTCATTTTGCGAATGAGGAAATCAAGGTTCAAAGACATTAAGTAATAGTGGCTTTAGGATGTGAACTCAAGCCTGACTGACTCCTAGTTTATGGTCTGTCATTCTTTCCATGTGCTAGGACTGACCCACCAGGAAAGTTTGAGTTTTTAGAGTTCCAGCCGCCCCCAACATTGCAAGGGTGTTCTGAGTCAGGGGAAGGGTTATGGATATAGCTTGTATTCATGAAACAAACACATGGGCTTATAATAAAACGGATCTACAACAAGGCCCCTTTACACACACATGCATGCAAGCACACACACTCGAGAGGACTTCAAAATGTTTGTGGAAAAATGGAATTAAGGGGCCGGCCCGGTGGCCCCACTTGGGAAAGTCTGTCCCACACTTGGGAAGCGCGGCGGCGCTCCCGCCCGAGGGTTCAGATCCCACATACAGACCGGTTCCCGCTCACTGGCTGAGCGAGGCACAGGAGCAACACCGAGGGTTGCAGTCCCGTTGCCGGTCCCCGGTCCGGTACGGGGGCAGCACTGAGGGTTGTGATCCGTTGCCAGACACGGAAAAAAAGACAAAAAGACAAAAAAAAAAAAAATGGAATTAAAAGATAAAAGTAAAAAATATAAACTTTATTTCTCAGCAAAAGCCACATCAAGTTCAAGACACTTTTGTAAAATGATACCAGCTATTTAGTCCATCCCTAAAGAACTGAGGGTCCTGGGAATTTAGCCACATCAATACAGTCTTTTTTACATTATTAATTGAAGAAAAATGGGTGCCCTTTAAATATTTTTTTAGATTAGGAAACAAAAAGAAGTCAGAAAGAGCCAAATCAGGACTGTAAGGCAGATGCCTAATGATTTCCACCTGAAACTCTTACAAAATTGCCCTTGTTTGATGAGAGGAATGAGCAGAAACATTGTCATGGTGGAGAAGGACTCTCTGGTGAAGCTTTCCTAGGCATTTTTCTGCTAAAGCTCTGGCTAACTTTCTCCAAACACTCTCATAATAAGCAGATGTTTTCTTCCTTTGATCCTCCAGAAAGTCAACAAGCAAAATGCCTCAAGCATCCCAAAAAACTGTTGCCATGACTTTGCTCTTAACCAGTCCACTTTTGCTTTGACTGATCACTTCCACCTCTTGTTAGCTATGGCTTTGATTGTGCTTTGTCTTTAGGATTGTACTGGTGAAGCCATGTTTCATCCCCCGTTACAATTCTTCAAAGAAATGCTTCAGGATCTTGATCCCACTTTTTAAAAATTTCCATTGAAACCTCTGCTCTTGCCTGCAGCAGATCTGGGTGCGACTGTTTTGGTACCCATTGAGCAGAAAGTTAGCTCAACTGTGATTTTTCAGTCAGAATTGTGTAAGCTGAACCAATTGTGATGTCTGTCATGTTGGCTTTTGTTTCTGCTGTTAATTGTTGGTCCTTTTCAATTAGGGTAGGAACAAGATTCATTTTTTCCTCCCAAATTGATGTGGATGTCTGCTGCTGCAGGCTTCATCTTCAATATTATCTTGCCCCTTCTTAAAATGAATTATCCATTTGTAAACTGCTGATTTCTTTGGGGGCATTGTTCCCATAAACTATTCATTAAGCATTAATGATGTCACCATTCTTCCACCCAAGCATCACCATTAATTTGATGTTTGTTCTTCCTTCAATTTTAGCAGAGTTCATGTTGTTCTGATAGAGGTTGTTTTCAAACCGATATCTTATCTTCTTGGTGCCTCAAACTAGATCTTTTTCAGACATGATATAACAAGTTAGTACAAGTTTATTTTAGTACAAAAATATTTTGCAATCCATGTATAGTTTTTTCATAATTTGCATTTTTCCATGAACTTTTTGAAGACCCCTTGTATACATATGTGTATACTATGTATTACATATCCATGTAGTATACACCTATATTGTACATATATATGTTGTGTACACACATACACACATATATACGCACACATACTGTGCGTATATATGTTGAGTACACACATACACATGCATATGTACACACATTTTGGTAGCTGGTAAAACACTTTCACAGAGATTCTTTTTTTTTTTTAAATTATTTTTATTTTGTCAATATACAATGTAGTTGATTATTATGTCCCATCACCGAAAATTTCACAGAGATTCTAATGATAACATACCTTTGTGTGTTGTGGTTTACAGTTTCCAAATGTTTTTTCATCCATTGAACCCCTTTGATCTTCACACCAAATCCTCAGAAGGATTTAGTCCATACCAATTTTATATTTAAGGAAACTGAGAGTGAGCAAAAAAAAAAAAAAAAGATATCCATATTTACTGCAGAAATTATTTTAACACACATGCCCCCCCCAATACCTACTAGAGGTCAATCATTGCACTATGCATTTTCTCACGTATCAGTTCTGTGAAATATTACTGTTTTACCCGTTTTACAGATGAGGAAATATTTGAACTATGTGATGAAACATTTCATTTAGCACTATTTTCTAACAAGCTCAACTAATTGACATCTAAGTCATACTGGATGGGCAAGTATTAATAAAGGCTGCTCTAAAAACTACAAAAGAGGGGAGTCGTTTATTTCAGGAAATCTTGTCCTCTCAGTCACTGCTTCTACAGCTTCGTTCTATTATCTTGTAGCGTTATTTCCTCAGAAAGAATGAAGCACAACTGCCGGCTATCTTCTGAATAATCACTTTCAGAGATTTGAAGCCCATTATGCTATTGAAGACACTAGTCTCCCAGCTCCCATCATTTCATATTAGAGTGGCCTTAACAGTTAAGTTCCTCAGTAGAGGCTCGAAGCTATAATGTAAGAAAGACCACTCTTTTTCATCTTCTGGACCCCTGAAGACATATTTTGCACAGGTCAAATAACTTGCAAAAGCTACTGGCCTGCCCACCAATGGTGAGTGTAGATTTGTACAGGCAGCCAGGGCAGACAGAAGGCTTGTGACCTGGTTTTCACCATCCCATACAACACGCCTTCCTATCTTTCGCATCCTAGCCTTCTTCCCCAGACTTAGGATCCTTTCCTTGCTTAGTAGAGGCTCGAAGCTATAATGTAAGAAAGACCACTCTTTTTCATCTTCTGGACCCCTGAAGACATATTTTGCACAGGTCAAATAACTTGCAAAAGCTACTGGCCTGCCCACCAATGGTGAGTGTAGATTTGTACAGGCAGCCAGGGCAGACAGAAGGCTTGTGACCTGGTTTTCACCATCCCATACAACACGCCTTCCTATCTTTCGCATCCTAGCCTTCTTCCCCAGACTTAGCTCTCCGCAGATTTAAGTTTGCTCCTTTTTCATCACCCTTTCCTGCCACTCCTTCCAAAACACACATACAGAGACACACATATGGAATCTTGCACATGCCCCTTCATTTTAACCCTTTATTCCCTGACTTGGTTTTTCTCTAGTTAGTTTCTTCATGTCTTTCCAGCACATCTCTGGAGCTCAGTCAAGTGCATCTTGGTTCTGTCCTCATCTCTCTTTGCCTCGGTTTCTGCTTTGGAAGTGCTGTCCCACTTCTCCCATGGGACTGGACTCTCCCTGGTGGAACGGGCTTTATCTCCTCCTTCCCTTATTCCATGATTTTTCTCTTACTCCGTGAACACAAGGTGGTCATCTCAGAAGTGGCTAACTTACACATCACTGATGATCCTCCAAGTCAGTTAATTATTTCTTAAATTCCTATTTAAGGTCTTGCTTTAATTTTGAATATGAATTCAGCATTTGTCAACAACAGTTTTTCCTGCTTATGACATTAGCTCAGGATGACAGGGAAAGTGTGAGAGAGAAAAAAATATATAATTCTGGGGATGAACACAACTTCTTGAGCCAATTAACTGAGACAGTATACACATGTTTATTATGTTTAAACTATTGGGTGATTAATTTAGGGAATTTTATAGACAGTTTAATACTCTGCCAGCATAGGGAATAAGCCAGTTTATATAAAAGAGAGAAAGAACCCTGAGATATATCCACCTCTCATGATGAGTATGACAAATAAAAGATTGGGACACTAGAAATGTTTCCTTAAATTATATAGTTCAGAATGAGGGTACAAATAGTCAGCTCTTTAATACTGGCATGCATATCATCTTCGGGAAATTTAAAGTACTAACTTGACTGTTCCTTGCCCTTCAGCATATATCTTGGCTACCCTCCCCTAGTTATTCCCAAGTTGGCATTGCAAACCCTTTCCGACGAATGCTTATGTAAATCATAGCTAAGGTAACTCCTTGGGCAAAATCAAATTAAAAAATTCATCTTATAATCTCTAATATTTTATTGTCCGCTTTCATTTCATTAGCACAGGATCAATAGTTGCCTCAGATTAAACCAAGACTATTTATTGAGTGCCTGAGACAGGTATGGTAAGAGTGCAAAGGTGAGATCCGTTCAAGACCATAAGAGAAATAAATTGTTACTTGAAGTGAACGTGGCTGTCTGGACCATCCCCAAACCTTCTCTTTGCTACCTAAAATGCCCATTCTGTCCCACACCTTCTCTGATGTGTAGCTGGTTCATTCTTTTTGACTTTGCCTTTCCTGTTCTTTGCTTTTCCCACCATGGCCTTTTCAGGAGTGCTACACATACATACATACACTGAAAAAAAGCTCCCTCCCTCCTTCCCTTCTTTTCCCCCTCTCTTTTGGCCACATGCGTATGTATAGTGCTAAAAGTACTTGCAGACTTTGTCATGCAATTGGTGATTTTGATGGGGGATAAGGTAGGGAAGTGCTTTCCTGATAGGGCCACTTGGGTCAGGTAGCACAACATAGATATACCACCAGCTAGCTCTCTCTGTGTGCCTTTGCCACTATTATTTTTTTTCTATGTAATCTTTCATTTATTCAACCAGTATCTACTAGGTATCTACTACGTGCCAAGAATTATACTATCCCTGTGGTTCAATAGGGACATGATATTGCTGTTTCCTTCTGATCACCAGATATTTAAAAAGCCTAATGAAGAAAGCTATATTAGGAAAAGAGCTATAAGAGGAAGCTGATTTTTTTTCTTATCCCTGGAGGCTTTTATTATTTAAGTGGGGTGGGGGAGGGAAGGGAGATGATAGTAAGAGAACCAATATCACTAGTCAGAGACTCCTTCCTCACATTAGCTCCTGACCTGGATGGCAGGGCAGTGGGTGGGAGGTGGTGGGGGGGATGCCTGAAGTCATAGCACCTCCCCATAACTTCTCACTCTTATTTTCTTGCCCCAGGGCACCCCCCAACCAAGAGGGAGTCTGTCACTGTAATTAAGTAGTCTGTAATCAACAAAGTCCCATTAAGAAATAATGAGACCAGTAATGCAGTGGGTACCATTGGTGGGGGATTAGTGAAACTCATGTGGTTTCCTACAACTCCCCCACTTTCTGAGGAAGTGGGGGTGGAAAAACTGTTGACTCAGCACTCTTAGCATTAATGCCTGCACTCTCCCTCATATTCCCAAATTCAACTCCTTGCTGAAGTTGTATGTGATGAATGGAATTTGACTCCTGAGCTTTGGTAAAGGGGTGTATGTGAGCACCTTGCTGGCACAGTTATACCATAGTCATCTCTGTATTCCCAGTGCCTAGCACATTCACAATGTTCTGTGAATGCTGGGAAAGTGGGTTGGAAGCACAAATTGAGCATAGAACCAAAATATCCTGCCTTCTTGCCCAAGACTTTCTCACATTGATTGTGGCTCCATTAGCATCTAGGTAAATATGATTGGCTGAAGGGGCTCTTGGTACTAAGGACTATAGGCTCTTTTCATAGTCCTCCTGTGTTGAATCCTGCCTTCATTGTAATTACCTGTGTATGAGGGCATAAGTTCTTGGAGGACAATGACGGTTTTACAGTTTTATATTTCACAGAGTGTTGAGTGTTCCCTAACCTCAGTAAAGTTCTAATGTTAAACTCACAGAAGTGAGGATTGAGGCTAGACATATGAAAAAATTGCCATGCCAAAAAATCAATGAAGAGGTCCCCCAAATATCCTTTTCTGTTAATTTAACTGAGTGCAGCAAAACAATGAAAGCTAAATTGAGGAGGGACTAATCGATCTGGAGTTTCATGAAACATGATGTTCGATGCCAGGGGAGCTCACTCTGTATTAAGGTGTAGTTCATCCCCTTTCTTAAAGTG
Source organism: Galeopterus variegatus (assembly GCF_000696425.1). Taxonomy (NCBI): domain Eukaryota; kingdom Metazoa; phylum Chordata; class Mammalia; order Dermoptera; family Cynocephalidae; genus Galeopterus; species Galeopterus variegatus. The sequence goes on from NW_007726171.1 coordinate 552,416, forward strand.
AATTCGTGGAGACTGATGAGTCTTATATGTAAAAGTAGGAGAATGACCTCTCAAAGTGCGTTTCAGCCCAAGGCTCCTGGGAGCTTATGCAACTTTAGTATCTCCCAAGCTTGTAGGTTTTATTGTCTTCCTTGGCCCTGGAATTAGAGATGGGTGGGCTAATCAGGGAACTGAAGGGTAGAAGTGCATATAATTCATTTCTTTACTTTCACAACACTGCCTCTAAGTTGTACAACTTCTTCTCAAGCAAAGAGAGAGTCCATGACTTCTTTCAAGGTAGAAAATTCTTCTGAAGAGGGAGGCAAGATTTTTGGGGAGGGGTACCTACTTCAAGTCACATAGATTTGGGTTTCAATCCAGGAGAGTTTCAATTCACTCTCCAGCTTACTTGGACAAGTTACTTAATCTTATCTCTGAAGTGACGGTAACAATATCTGCTACACAAATTTATGAAGATTAAAAGAAAAGGAGGTATATAAAGAACCTCCTAGCACTGGCTCACAGTGAGTGCTCAAATAGTAGTTTACAACAGAACTAAATCTAGCTTTGATTCCTCCTTTCCCAGGATGTGCTGAATAATTTTGCCTGGGTTTATGTGAACTTTGTGATTGTTCTCATGTGTCTTCATTTGTTTTGTTTCCCCAGTTAGGCTGTAAGCTCCTCTAACCAGGGCCGGATATTCTTTGACATCAATAATCTTCATGTTATTGAATTCCACGGAAGTCTTTAGTGCAGGATCCATGGCTCAGACATCAAATAATTATTATTGGTCTGCCTGCCATTTCAAGTCCATGAAATGTATTATTTGATCTTCTATGTCAGGGGAGCTTGCTCTGTATTAAGATATAGTTCATCCATTTACTTTGGGTTTTTTTTTTTCACTTTTCTTATTTTGAAGAAAACAGACTTTATTGCCTATCAACTAAAATAAGCAGTCAAACATGTATTTTTCTACATTCGTTGAGAGGTTATCAATGTCAAATAAAATACTAATTTTCATCATTTTATTCTGTTCATCTGTTTTATTGACCAATTCTTCATTTTTCCTTCAAAAATGTTGCATGCCATACTTGTGGCAACGAAGTATTTTTAAACACCATAGCTAAAGGACCTGAATGTTCATCCACGGCTACCTATATGCTCATTAAATGCAGTGTAATTCCTAGCAGTTTTTTCTTAGCCATCTTCTACTTCAAGTTTTTCGAAAACATTTGTCATGACAAGCTTCATACATCTTCAAAACACATAGCCTTTGATGCACCTTGAAGAGCCCAACTATGGGCCTGCAGGCTTTGCCACCGCCATGCCAGCATGGCTGACTGCGTCTGGCATGGCTTCCTCCCTTGGTGGCCACGTGGAAAAGCTCATCCATTATTCTTAAGTGCATCCAGTGGAGTTTAAAAAGTCTTATATGTGGTTTGAAGAAAACAGTAGATCAGGAACATCAGTGCACACTGCAGGTGGTAGGGGAGAAGAGAGAAAGCTGCAAGGGAAGAGTAGGAATGCATGAGAAAATTGGACCTGTTTTTCTTGGCTGAATCCATACACTGAGCAGAGTCTTCTCTTCTAGGCTGAGGGTACAAACTTTATCAGTGCACACTGCAGGTGGTAGGGGAGAAGAGAGAAAGCTGCAAGGGAAGAGTAGGAATGGATGAGAAAATTGGACCTGTTTTTCTTGGCTGAATCCATACACTGAGCAGAGTCTTCTCTTCTAGGCTGAGGGTACAAACTTGGCGAATTTGAGCACATGAGCCCCTGGCCTGAAATCACATCTTCAAAGTGAGCCTGGTGCCAGGGGTTATCTTCATAATCTCTTTTCCTTCGCAAAACAAGAGTTCTCTTTTCCCTTGTTTCTTCTAATGATGAGAATATAATCCTGGCAGGAGGTCACCATTTCCCCAATATTATTGGTTTATTTTTGCCATTATCTGTGTGTGTTATCCATTTTCGAAATCATTTACAGCAATGTTTTATCTTGGCCCAGCTTGCTCCTGTTACTCTGCATCCCTGGGCATGGCCATCTTCTTACTCTATCATTTGGTGAGAGCTAGAATGAAACAAACCTCTCCAAATATCCATTCCTCTTAGAGAAATCCTTCATGCTAGGTCGGAACCCTCAGAGAGCACCTTCTCATGCTGTATCAGAAATCTCCTGTTTTGGCTGTCAGTGTCATAGTTTGTTACCGAATACTGAGTCAACAGAGAACCCTTCCTAAAACAGTGAAAGGCCTTGGAAGCCTTTGGTTTAAAGGATGTAAGATTAATTCCTGATAATTTATGAGGTATAGATGTCTCTCCCAACCCTCACCCTTCTTGCCTCATGATGTCTTAGCATTTGTACGTTTGAGACACAACCAAAGAATATTTAACAATACTGATCACCTTCACCTGGAAGCAAACTGGCTGATTCCGTGACATGTCCCGCAAGGGAATAGGTTGATTTGGACAGTGGACAGCAGAAAGCCTTTGCTATTCAGGATATGGGAATGGGGGAAATGGAGCCAGAAAATGCTTATAGGGCAGTGAGAGAAGAAATGGAAGAATATCCAAGGTATAGCTGACTTGCTTAAAAGAAGGATATACTTAAAAAACCCCAAAGACTGAGGTTTTTGTAACATGAGTGATGAGTATTAAGGGTAAAAGATCCCTGCTTTCAAACAGGGATATTCTTAAACCTACCAAGCAAAGTAGAATCCACATCATCTATCATGGTAGGGAGTTCTTGTGAAGTCTAACCTCAATCACTCCAATGCTATTTTATTTGCCTGTGTTAATGTGTTGCTTCATAAATCATTCGTAGTTTATTTATATTGCGTGTATTTTGCCATTACAGGTCAACTCCTCCTGGTCAGGACCTGACTCTACAGGGGGGTTTTTTCATCCCCTGCCTCAGAGGTGCCCACGTCAAGATCATACTAAAGAAGAAGCTCAAGAGCAATTATTAACCAATCACAGGTGGAAGCCCAGAAAATACAACAATCAACATCCTGTACCAGAGGGCTTTGCTCCAGACTAAGATGTAATCCTGCCGTTTTCTTTTCATAAGACAAGTCAAGTCTGAAGGGGTCTGTGTGTGATTTTGAAGGGAAAGAACAGACAGACTGCAGAACTCAGTTCCCACTTTGCCTCGTGTCTGGTCCTATGAAAGGGGAAAAGAAGTGAACTCTCCGACAAGATGGCTGAGCAGGCAATAGAGGAAGAACTTTAAGATTTGTACTTAAAAGAGGCTGATTGGAGCCTTCGCTGGAGCAGCTCAACTATCCTGGTTTCAGCCTGTTCCTATTCCTTGCCATTCCCACCTGTATTGCTGTTTTGGCAAGAACTCCACATTGACTGTTCTCAAAGTACTTTGTAGACTTTAATTAGTTCTGTGGGAAGTGAGGCAAAGCTCAGCCTTCATTCTGCCAACAGAGATGATGGCAGTGGAGGTGGAGGGAAGGCGAGGAGAAGATGGACAAGAGCAATTGTGCAACTTACTGCAGGCCATGTGGTATAAGAGGAACTGGGTTAAAACCCCTGAGTCCCGAGTCTTGGTAAAAATTTCTAAGCCTTCTACATTTCTAAACAAGTAGTGGGCTCATCCTACTAACCTACTTTGCTAGGGTGTTGTTGGTGAATGCTTATAAACCCTATCCTAGATGATAGGTTTGGAAGATTGTTAAGGAAAGCATGTCATTAAGTCCCTACTCACCCCCTATTCGACAAATAGCCCTGGAGGGAAATGGAGGTTAGCCAGAATCGGACGGCCTCCACTTCAGTGAGGTAAACTGAGAGTCAACAACAGGAATTTTCCAACAGCGAAGGAAATCAAGGAAGTGCATTGGGGGTGAAGAGTGGGCTTTGGAGTCCTGAAACAGGTGACATAGGGTCAAATACTACAAAAAAGTCAGATAACTTACTCCCACTAAAGTCATTGTGGATAGTTGCTCTCCAAAAATTCAGGACACTATTTTTATAGTAGTTTCCCTTCCTCCCTTTGTAAGAGCAGAAAACCTCTCCAAGGCCTATCACTAGACAATTAGGTGTTTGCTAATTTGTTTCAAATGGTTTGGGCCTGGGATTGATCTGTGCTTCTCTTAAAGAAGTTCAGAGTTTAGGTTCTGACATCAGAGACTTGGGTTAAAATCCTTTGCCACTTCCATCTGTGTGAACCTGAGTAAATTATGTAACTTTGCTAAGACTAGATTTCCTCATCTATAAAATGGGCCCAATAATAGTGTCTAACTTAAAGGTTTGTTGTGAAGGTTAAATACAGTAGTTTGGGTAAAGCCTTCACAGAGTCCAGCATGTAGTAAGCACTTGATCCATTTTAGCTACTCACTCTTCTCTGTGTGGGTTACCCATTTTGGAGATTATCCACAGTAATTTCTTTGGTCAATTCTTGATCTTCTCCCTGACCCCTTGGCTATCTTTTCCCATCTTGACCAATGAGAAGTTAGGGAACACTAATACCAAATTCTTTTTCATATCAGTTAGAACAAAAAAGAATTAGGAAGGTCAACCTGCTGGTGTAAAAAATGTTACGCAGGTTAACACTGCTCTACATATTAAGTATGCTCTCAAAAAGGCTAAGTAGCTCTTTTTATGCTGAATAATTATTAGGTGACTTTCTTTGCAATTCTGAAGTAATATTCTCATAGAAGCAAAAATCACAGTTAAGGGAAGAGGATCTAATATTTTAGCTTGAGATACTTTCCATATCCAAGTCTAATTGAATCTGCCCAATCACCCAATAAACAGGTCTTGTTATTCCCACTTTATGGATTTAACAAGTGAAACTCATATTAAATAGTACACTCAAAATCACTCTTCTAGGGATGGTAGAGCCTAAATTTGAATGTAGTTCTGGCTCCCAAACTTGTCCATTTTCTATTACATCACACTCGAAGGAGTCTTCTGCCTTTGTCAATGGTCAGCCTATGAGCACTGAAATTTCTAACATAAATTCCAGAAGAACTTGATCAATGAATTCAATTATTTCCAAAATCCTTCCCCTTATGATTAAAACAATTATCCACTTTAAGAAACTATCCACATTTCCTTTCATTAGTATGGCCTATCAAAAGCTGACTGTTGCCAGATAATAGAGAGAACAGACTATATGATTCCATCTATGTAAAACTCTAGAAAATGCGAGTTCTTCCATAATGACAGAAATTAGATCAGTGGTTGCCTGGGCAGAGGTGAGGGCTGGAGGGAGAGATGGCAAAGGGGTGAAAACAAACTTCTGGAGGTGATGGACATGTTTATTATCTTCAAAGTGATGATGGTTTTACAAATGTATACTTACGTCAAAATTTATGAAAAATTTTAAAAGCTGACTGTATATTAATAACCTACACACAGAAGAAGTATTGCTGCATTAAGAGTGAAAACAGAGTACTGATTTCCCTAAAGCTCATTGTAGACAAATAATGTTGCCTTCTATACACCGAGAGTGAAGCTGCTCTACTCGACCGCGAGCTTCCCAAGGGCAAAGGCTGTGTTTTACTTGTCCTTGAATCCCTAGCATGTAGTGTAGTGTCTGGTACATAAGTTCTCAATAAATGTTGAATTGAACTAAATGTTTCTTTGGTAGTTTACACCAGTTCCATAGAATTCAAATGTTTAAGCAGCTTGCCAAATATTAAGCAGATTGCCTGGACTGGCAGAACCATGTCAAGAAGCTTTTGTAGATGTTTCAGTTCCCAGGGGTTCTAATTTTGTACTTAACCATAGGCATGGTAAGAAGTGACACTGACCTGCTAACTGGAGTGGTTCTGATATCAACCAACTTTGTGAGTCTCCAGGTCTACTTGCAAGAAAGTTGTGCTGAAATTGATTTTTGAGGAGGTGTGAGAACTGGCAATGGGAAATCAAGAGAGGCTTTCCTTCTTTACGCAGAAGGCAGATGCCAAAGGTAGTCTATCTAAGTGGAATTAGAGCTGAAACTGCTGTAGAGACAGTTGGTTTAACCTCAGGAAGGGTTTCTTGTCCATGTGCATTTGCAAAGTTTCAATGACTTACTGAAGCAATGGAATCTACTTCATTTTGTTTGGTAGCAGGGGGTGGGTGCTTGGAGGTTGTTGAACACTAGAGAGTTTAAAGTTCAACTGGGAGGGGAGAGGTGTCTGTAAAGGACAGATGAAGTAATTCTCCAGTTTTCTGTGAGCCTGAATTTATCACTGACAGGCTGCAAGGCACAAACTAAAAATGAGCGTATACTACTCTATCCAGCTCTCTCTGTCTCTGCTTCCATACTTACCCCTTATCCTTCACCTGAGACTTTCTGTTTAGTAGAAACAAAACAATCTCAAGAGAATATGGTGAAACCACAGTGGAAAGGTTAAAAGGTAAAAGACATTGAGAGTTAGAAATATTCTACCTGAAGCCCAACAGAGAGGTGGGGACTTGCTTTCCCTGGAGACTTTGAAAGTTCAACTATAATGGCTTTGAGTAGAGGAAGGAGATGACCTCTAGAGCTGTTTGGATCTCATTGGAGGATGTTTTACGAGTCTTATGATCAGGTCACCTGAAAAGTCCTTCTTGTTCTATTTAACACAGGGTGACTGCCCCAAAGAGGAGGAGGTTTCAGAAGGAGTCAGTGGAGAAGGTTTGGGGGAAAAGAGGAGATAGAAAGTTTGCCCTCTAGAGCAGAGAAGAAGTGGAATGGAGAGGAAATCTATCGAGGGATAGACTGATGGCGTGGGGATGAATGACACTCCCGGTGCCTCCAAACGGATATCACCATCAATCTCCAGTTTTCATCCTAGTCAAGTGAAGGGAAGCAAGAGTGGAAGGACAGTGCAATGTAAATTATTACACGGCCCTCGGGTTTCGAAGTACAGCCAGTAAAAGAGATTTATGGAGTGAAACTTAGGGCATAGGGTTCTAGAAAATACTCACATCACCTTCAGGCACACTTACCAGCTACATTTGTGCATGTGTGAATGTGCGCACCACTCCCCATCCTGTGTACCTGCACATACATTTACCCCACTGTACTTTTCAGAAATAAGCCTGTCTATTCCTCTGTTTCCACATAGGCTCCAGGCTGATGTGGTTTTGTTCAGGTTGACATGGTAATATGCTGTAAAAATGATAAGTTGTCATCACAGAAGTCTGCACTAAAGATTTTGGATTGGATATGGTAAATGATTGTTCTTGAGGAAGGACATGAGGAAATTAGTGTTTCATGCATGTGAGTCTGTTAGCTATACATAAGAGAGAGTTATGCTTTGATTCACTAGAGACAGGGAGACTGAAAAGGAGACTATGCTGTTAAACAAAAAGCATAAAGTGGCTCCTGGAAAGTTCAGCTAAAAAATTAGGACTGTAACTGCAAAGACCAGACAGACTGAACCTGGGAGAATGTGTATTTGTCTCCCGTCTCCTATTTTCAATTTCCTGGGAGTCTGTATATAGGAAGGAGCTGAATCAAGAGGGACCTTTGATCTTGTGTGGTTGGGTGCTCTAATGAGGAAGCCTGATGCCCTGTCTGGGTTTTGCAGGAGTTCACTCAGAGGCTTGCAAACAAGGACTTTTGAGCCAAACCCATGGCTATGTCCTGGCCGGTTTGAAGCAGCCTCTTAGACAAACTGAGAGAGGGAAGGGGAAAGGGAGACTTAGGTTGCTGAGAGAGCAACTCAGCCATCCTCCCACCCGTAGTTGGCTCTTAAATCACCCCACACTGATCATAACCACTCTTTCCTGAAAAGCCTTCCTTTCTTCACTTGATTTTAATGTTAATGGTTGGGAAGTTTCTTTTGGTGTTTAACTTCATTCTCTCGTGCTTCAGTGGTAACAACGTTTAGGACACATGTGCAGAAGATTTTAATAAGTTTAAAAGTAATTGCAGAGTCATTATAGAGCCTTATAATACTATCATTTCAGCTGTATTTGTTTTTATTTGCCATTTATTAGGTTAAACCATATGCAATTGCTGACATATTTGACCATTTGCGATTGCTGACATATCTGACCATTTTGGCTTACAGAAGGATAATCTTGTAAGTTTCAACTGAATATTAAGAAACTATTATGTGCTTAATAAAACTATGAGGCAATTTGGTGTGATGGTTAAAAACTAGAGCCAAAACACTTTTTTTTCCATTTCAGCTCCACCATCTAGTCTTGAGTAAGTCACTTAACTTCTCTGAGTCTAATTTATTTATTTTAACTGCTGCATATTATTCCAGTATAAAGAATGTACCACAGTTTATTTAACCATTCTCCTTTGTGAGAACATTGAGATTGTTTCCAAATCTTTGCTATTACAAACTTACTATTTGATTTAGTCAACCAATGTTCATTGAGTGTCTACTACTTCCAAACACTCTTTTAGCCACTGGGGATTCAGCAGTGAGCAAAAGATACAAATCTGTGTCCTCATGGAGCTTACAGAGTAGTGAAGGGGAAACATTTAATAGACACAACAAGTAGGTAAACTATATAAGATGTTGGAAGTGCTATGAGGAAAAAAGCAAGATAAAAGGGATAGGGACTGCTGACGTGGTTTGCAATTTTAACAGGGTGGTCAAGGAAGGCCTTATTAAGAAAGTGACATTTGGACAAAGACCTGAAGGAGGTGAGGGAGTGAGCCATGAAGGTATCTGAGGGAAGTTCCAGGCAGAGGGAATGTTAATGAAAGATCCAGGGTGAAAGCAGTGCTACAATGAATATTCTAGTCCATTTCTCTTTGTGCCTATGAGCAAGTGCTTCCCTAGTGTATACATTTTGGAATGCAATTGCTGGGTTGTAGAGTATGTACACCTTCAATGATACTTCATATTGCCAAATTGCTCTCTAAAGAAGTTATACCAATCTGCAATATCACCAGAAGTATGAAAGTTCCAATTGTTTCATATCCTTGTCAACACTTGCTATTGTCAGACTTTTCTATTGTGCCAATGTGATGGCATGAAATGATTCTTGTTGTTTTAACATGCATCTTTCTGATTACTAGAGAGTTGGTCATCTTTTCATATTTTTATTGGCATTTCAGATTTCCTCTTCTGAGACTTTCCTGTTCATATCCTTTGTTCATTTTTCTATTGAACTTTCTATTGAACTATCAAAATTTCCTTAAGATTTGTGCTTTTTGTGTCATGTTAGGAAATTTTTTTCCTATTCTAAGAGTGATGGCATGAAATGATTCTTGTTGTTTTAACATGCATCTTTCTGATTACTAGAGAGTTGGACATCTTTTCATATTTTTATTGGCATTTCAGATTTCCTCTTCTGAGACTTTCCTGTTCATATCCTTTTGAACTTTCTATTGAACTATCAAAATTTCCTTAAGATTTGTGCTTTTTGTGTCATGTTAGGAAATTTTTTTCCTATTCTAAGATCATAAAGATTTCTCATTCTTTCTCTCATTTATTTATTTGACAAATATGTTAAATGCCCACTGTGTGCCAGGAACTGTTCTAAACTTGGGGAATAAAATTGTGCATAAGACAGACAAAAGGCCCAACCTTATGAACTGATTCTGGGTTGGGAGAGAGACAATAAATGACAGATAATTAGAAAATAAAACATGAAGAAAAATAAAGCAGCACGAGCAGATAAAGAGAAACCAATGGGCTATGTATTAGTCCATTTCTGTTGCTTATAACAGTGTACCTGAAACTGGGTAATTTAAGAAGAAATAAAATTTATTTCTTACAGTTTCAGAGAGTGGGAAGTCCAAAGTCCAGGGAACACATCTGGTGAGGGCCTTCTTGGTGGAAACTCTCTATAGGGTCCTGTGATGACCAGGGTGTCACATGGTGAGAATGGGCTGAGCAAGAGAGCTAACTTTCTCACTTGCTCTCCTCTTAAAGCCATCAGAACCACATCCCTTACTCCATAAATGGATCAATCCATTCACAAGTGCATAGTCCTCACAATCTAATCACCTCTTAAAGGCCCCACCTTTCAAATACCATAATTGGATTTCCCACCCTCTTAACACTGTTACAATGAAGATCAAGTTTCCAATACATGAACTTTTGGGGGACATATTTGACTCATTGCAAGAAGCTGTTTTAGATAGAGTAGTCAGGAAAGGTCTCCCTGAGAAAGTAACATTCAGCAGAGAACCAAACATAGTAAGGGAGCAAGACATGGGAATATCTAATGAGAAGGAAATTCCACACAGAGGAAACAAGTGCAAAGGTCCTAAGATATATCAGCCTGCTTGGTGGGTTACAGAATGGTTGAGAAAATGGCTGGTGTGACTAAATGGCGTAAAAGTACAAGGAAGAGTGGCAAGTGGCTGGAGAAGTAGCCAAGGATTTTATTCTGTGATGGAAAGCCACTGGAAGATGTTGGTACATAAGTTCTCAATAAATGTTGGTATTTGAAAGGTATTTGAAAGGTGGGGCCTTTAAGAGGTGATTAGATTTAAGGGACTGATTTACTTTTTAAAGGATCATTATGACTACTATCATAATAATCAGGAGACAAAAATGGGAGTGAGAAAATTGGTTAAGAGTTTATTGCTATAGTCTAAATGAGAGGTGATGTTGACTTAGACCAGGGTAGTCACAGAAAAAAATCATGAGAAGTGGTCAGATTCATAATATAAGATATGACCCCCAAAGCACAAGCAACAAAAGCAAAAATAGACAAATTGGATTGTATCAAACTAAAAAGTTTCTGTGCAGCAAACAGAGTGAAGAGACAACCCACAGATTGGGAGAGATTATTTGCAAATCATACATCAGATAAGGGGCTCATATTCAAAATATATAAAGAAATCAAACTATTCAATAATAAGAGATTAAATAACCCTATTTTAAAAAATGAGCAAATGACCTAGAGACATTTCTCAAAAGAAGACATACAAATAACCAACATATATATGGGAAAAAATGCACAATATATTTTGAAGTTAGACCTAATAAGATTTTCTAGTGGATTTAATGAAGATTATGTGAAAGAAAAGTCCTTATCACTCCAAGTTTTCTGCCTGAACAAATGGATGAATGATAGTGCTATTTTCTTTACTGGGAAATGTTGCAGGAGGAGGAGGTTGTCAGGAAAATAAATACTTTGTTTTTGAACATGTTAATTTTGAGATGCCTATTAGCCATCCAGGTGGAAATTTTGAATTGGAAGTTGAATATATGAGTGTGGATTCTAGAGGATAGGTATTTGCTAGAGATGCAAATTTGAAAGTCATTAGCATAATCGTGTTGCTTTTTCTTTTTTTTGATGGCTGGCCTGCCTGGGGAACTGAACCCTTGACCTTGGTGTTGCAAGGCTGTGCTCTAACCAGCTGTGCTAACTGGCCAACCCTATAATTGTGTTTCTTTTTCTTTTTTTTCCTTTTTTGTCTTTTTTACTGACCGGTAACGGGATTGCAACCCTCGGTGCTGCGCCCGCACCACGCTCAACCAGTGAGCGGGAACTGGTCTCCACATGGGATCCGAACCCTC
>NW_007726171.1:564484-591440 GCF_000696425.1 Galeopterus variegatus
CTGCGCCCGCACCATGCTCAACCAGTGAGCGGGAACTGGTCTCCACATGGGATCCGAACCCTCAGCGGGAGCGCCGCCGCACTCCCAAGCGGCGCACTTCTCCAGTGCGCCACCGGGCCGGCCTTATAATTGTGTTTCTTGCCTTAAATTATCATACATTTTCCTCTAAAAGTGTTGCGCTTTTGCTTTTCACACTTAGAACTTCAACTTCAATCCAGTTGGAACTTATTCTTTTACATAGTGAGAGAAAAAGATTTATCTCTCTCCCTACTATGGGTGGTTCCTTGTTCCCAGCAGTGTTTATTAAACAGTTCAGCCTTTCCTCCACTGGTTTGAAATGTCCGATATCAGATTTAAATAGTATGGGTCTGTTCCTGGGTTCTCTATTCTTTTAAATTGGTCAATTTGATTATCCCTATATAAACACTACACTGTTTTAATTATGTGATTCAATCAGGGCTTAGGGCTTAGGGCAAGAACAGGAACAACTGTATATATTTCAAGCAGAAAGGAATTTACTGCAGGGAATTCAATGCTTACGAGATTGTTGGAAAGGCTAAAAGAGCAGGAGTCAGAAGGTGCCATTAAATTCATAAGTTGAAGAACATAGTACCATGGCTGTGATCCAGATGCCAGAAAGCTGCTGCTCCCACCATCACGGCTGCCAGCACTGCCTGTATATGCCCCAAAGCTCCTGGAAACAAGGTTGCAGTTGGTATTTATAACTTTCTTAGTCAGCTACCCATTCCATGTTGTTTTTTCCCTCAGTCAGAACCCAGCTGTTTCGGGTTCCCTGGTGGTGAGACCCAAAACCTTTGTACCTGAAGGAGATGAGCTTTTAGTGGTCCTGCCTGTATTGGGTTGCTCTACTTTTACAATAGCTTTATCCCTGGCCGTGGAGGTACTGTGAGGCACCCCACGGGATCCCCTAGGATTTAAGAACACTCCTCTGTGCCCTCATTGCAAAGCAACCACCCTGCTTCACCACAGCTGGTATAGAAGCCCCTTTGCCTTTTGGTTCAGTGGCATGAAGAATACAAAATGGCCAGAAGGCTATAAACCTCTCCTAGAAATTAATACCTTAAAACCAGCAAAATGCAAAGTTAAAGGAATGGTAGGCAAGAAAAATGTCCAAGTAGGTCATTATGTGCAACAGTGAGAGGGTCAGCCCTACATACACTCTTGGAGCCTAGATCCATGTATGCTGGCTATGGGAGAAATATCTCCAAATATGGTTCATACAGTCAGTCTTGTAAGATAGCATCCCAACCTCATGAGCTATCTCCCTGCTAGTTCTGTAACAGAATCTTCACTAGGCCATTCTACCATTCTATAAAGTCAGCTGCCTACAAATGATGGGGTACATGATACGTGTTGAATCCTGTGACCATGAGCCCACTGCATCACTTCTTGCTGTAAAATGAAAACTTTGGATAGATAAGATATTGTGAGGGATACCATAATGGTGAGTAATGGTGCTGATAAAAAGCATTATGGGCAGAAAAGGCAAATTCATATTCAGAAAAAATATCTATTCCAGTGAGGACAAAACACTGCCTCCTCCATGATGGAAGGGGTCCACTGTAACCAACCTGCCTTGGCTGGTTCCCTCAGCTATCGTACCTCATTCATCTCTGCTGTTGTCAGATTATCCCTTAAGAAGTATGGTAGCCAGATATGCCATGATGAGAGGAAATCTGTTGTGTTGAGCCCATATAATTTCCAACTTTGCCATCATAGCTACTGTTAATGAGCTCTTTTAGCAAGCCCTGGGTGTCCTGAGAAAGAGGCTGATTGACAATTACAGAACCAGGTCATCTCATTCCTGACTATTGAGAACTGTCAGTGCCCTTTGGTGAGTGAGAATTCACCAATTTGTAGTTTTGTTGATTCTCCCTATTGTATTTTTGTTTTATTTCCATCTGCTTTGGCGGTGGGGGGTTCTTTATAACTTCCTGGAGTTGGGAATCTTAGCTCTGTTTTTCTTTCTAATGTATTTAGGCTATAAATCCCTTTCTAATACTAGTTTAGCTATATCCCACGTGTTTTTAAAAAAGACTTAACCTTTTAAGAGTAGTTTTAGGTTTTTAGCAAAATTGAGCAGAAGGTACAGAAATTTCCCATATACTGCTTGCCCCCACATATGCATAGCCTCCACTATTATCAACATCTCCCACCAGAATGGTACACTTGTTACAACTGATAAAGCTACATTGACACAGATACATCATAATCGCTAAAGCCATAATTAGAATTAGGATTCACTCCTGGTGCTGTTCCCACATGTTTTTATTTTTTATTTTTATTTATACTTGTTTTTATTTTTGTGTATTTTTAAATTGTTCAGTCTAAATATTATCTAGTTTCCATTATTAGTTATGCTTTAAAATCTGTTCTTAAATTTCCAAGTATATGGGAACTTTATTTTTCTGTTATCGATATCTAAATTTATTGCTTGTATTCAGAGAAATGTGGCTCATACAACACTGATTCATTTTATTTGTTGAAATTTGTTTTGTGGCCCAGTGTATGGTCAATTTTGGAAATGTTCTGTATGTTCTTTAAACAAATGTGTATTCTCTAATAGTTGTATAAAGGATTCTATGTATATCCATCAGAACATGATTGTTAATTGTATTATTCAAATCTCCTATGCCTATTTATTTTTGTCTGCCCAATTATTAATTACTAGAGAGTTTTTAAAAAATCTCCAACTATTTCGTGAATTTATGAATTTCTTCTTATGATTTTGTTTTATGTATTTGAAGTGGTTAAAGTAAAAAATTGCTATATCCTCCTGGTAAATTGTTACTTTTATAATTATAAAATGTCTCTATTTTTAAATTGGTTATGAATATTCATGAGATACAAAGCTGATTTGTCTTAAAGTCTATTTTTTAAAATTGTAGTACAATATATATAACATAAAATTTACCACTTTAACCATTTTCAAGTGTACAGTTCAGTGGCATTAAGCGCACTCACATTGTTGTGCCACTATCATCATTATCTATCTCCAGAATTTTTTATCCCAAACTGGAACTCTGTGCCCATTAATAACTCCTTATCCCCTTTCCTCAGCTCCTGGTAACCACTATCTAGTATATTAAAATCAATTTTGGGGCCAGCCCGGTGGCGCACTGGATAGTGCGCCGCTTGGGAAGCGTGGCGGCGCTCCCGACCTAAAGCCATAATTAGAATTAGGATTCACTCCTGGTGCTGTTCCCACATGTTTTTATTTTTTATTTTTATTTATACTTGTTTTTATTTTTGTGTATTTTTAAATTGTTCAGTCTAAATATTATCTAGTTTCCATTATTAGTTATGCTTTAAAATCTGTTCTTAAATTTCCAAGTATATGGGAACTTTATTTTTCTGTTATCGATATCTAAATTTATTGCTTGTATTCAGAGAAATGTGGCTCATACAACACTGATTCATTTTATTTGTTGAAATTTGTTTTGTGGCCCAGTGTATGGTCAATTTTGGAAATGTTCTGTATGTTCTTTAAACAAATGTGTATTCTCTAATAGTTGTATAAAGGATTCTATGTATATCCATCAGAACATGATTGTTAATTGTATTATTCAAATCTCCTATGCCTATTTATTTTTGTCTGCCCAATTATTAATTACTAGAGAGTTTTTAAAAAATCTCCAACTATTTCGTGAATTTATGAATTTCTTCTTATGATTTTGTTTTATGTATTTGAAGTGGTTAAAGTAAAAAATTGCTATATCCTCCTGGTAAATTGTTACTTTTATAATTATAAAATGTCTCTATTTTTTATTGGTTATGAATATTCATGAGATACAAAGCTGATTTGTCTTAAAGTCTATTTTTAAAAATTGCAGTACAATATATATAACATAAAATTTACCACTTTAACCATTTTCAAGCGTACAGTTCAGTGGCATTAAGCGCATTCACATTGTTGTGCCACTATCATCATTATCTATCTCCAGAATTTTTTATCCCAAACTGGAACTCTGTGCCCATTAATAACTCCTTATCCCCTTTCCTCAGCTCCTGGTAACCACTATCTAGTATATTAAAATCAATTTTGGGGCCAGCCCGGTGGCGCACTGGATAGTGCGCCGCTTGGGAAGCGTGGCGGCGCTCCCGCCCAAGGGTTCGGATCCCACATACAGACCGGTTCCTGCTCACTGACTGAGCGAGGCGCGGGAGCAGCACCGAGGGTTGCAATCCCGTTGCTGGTCCCCGGTCCGGTACGGGGGCAATACCTCTACTATCCTCCCAAATGATTCAAGCCATGGGATACTTAAACTCTGATCATATCTCTCTCATTATATGTTATTGTTGTCCAGTATTACCATCTTATTTTCAAGTCCCCAAATTAGTCACTGTTATTACTGTTTGCACAAAGTTTGTTTAGATATACCTACAGGTTTTCCAATTTCTTTACTCAATGGAACTATTCTCCAAATTCCTGCTTTTATCTTACTTCTAATTTACAGGTTGAAATTTTCTTCAGGAAATTCCCTGAAGAAAATGCCTTTAATGAGAGGCCTATTTCTGGTAAGAAATCTGTTTTGGTTTGTCTGGAAATTTATTTATTTTATCCCTACTTTTGAATGATAATATAGCTGAGTAAAGAATTCTTGATAATTTTTTCTGTCTTCAGTCAACACTTTGAATACATTATTCATTGTCATCTGTTCTCTATTGTTTATTTTGGAAAGTCTGCTGTGAATATAATTGTTTATTTTTATTTATTTTTTATTATACATACATATGGGATACAATGTTGATTTTCAATAATTGTGTGAAATGTGTGGTGGTTAGATCAGTATAGTTAGCTATTCAGAGGATTGGAAAACATCACATCAAAGGCATACCTGCACTCCCATGTTTATTGCAGCTCTATTTACAATAGCTAGGTGGTGGAACCAGCCTAAATGTCCATCAATGGATGACTAGATAAGGAAATTGTGGTATATATACACAATGGAATACTACTCAGCCATAAAAAAGAATGACATTCTACCATTTGAATATAATTGTTGTTACTTTGAAAGTAATGTGTTTTTTTCTGGTTGCTTTAAAGTTTTTCTCACTGAGCTTGGAATTCTTTACTATATGGCAACATATACAGGTTTGGATTTAGTTTAATTGACCCTACTGAGGACTTGTGCTATCTAAATCTGAGGATTTGTGCCTTCTCTTAATTCTGGTAAATTTTCACCCATAATCTCTTTGAATGTTGTTACCCTGTTTTTCTTTATTCTCTCTCCCAAGAACTTACAGTATATGTATGTTAGATCTTCTTTTTCTGCATCTTTCAGCCTCTAATATTTTCTACCTCTCTATCTCCTTGTGCTATCTTCTGGACAATTTCCTCATACCTCTTCTCTAACTCTATAATTCTCTCTTTACCTTTGCCTAGGTTTCTTTTTATTCATTCATTCAGTTTCTTCATAAACTTAAAAAAAATTAAATATAGCGCACGTATATAAAAGTATGTAAGACATAAAGGTATTGTTGAATTACTTATTGTTGCTACAGTTACAGATCAAGAAATAGAATGTTGCCAGACCCCAGGTGCCCTCCATATGCCCCTTGCTGGTCATAGCTCTTTTCTTCTCCACTAGAAGTGATCGTAATCCTGACTGGTATGGTAATCACTATTTTTTTTTGCAACTGGCTGATGGTAATCACTTTTTTGCTTTAAAAAAAATAATTCTACCACCTAATGTGCATTCCTAAACAACATAGTTTAGTTTAATGTTTTTTGAACTTTATAAAATAATAAATGTTGTATTAAGTTTTTGTGTCCTGATATTTTGACCACCATTATATATAAAATATTCACCTCTGTTATTGTGTTTAGCAGTAATCCATGCATTTTTGTGTGTTTATGTAATATTCCATTGTCCAATATGCCAAATTCTACTGCTATGAACATCTTTTGTTTCCAGTTTGGAGCTGCTGTGAACAATGCTGCTGTGAACATTCTGGTACCTGTATACTGGAACATATAGGTATGTATTTTTAGGTTATATACTTAGAAATAGAATTGCTGGATCTGAAGATAGGTATACCTTCAATATTTCAGATAATGCCAAACTGTTTTTCAAAGTGGTTGTACTGAATTGCACTCCTATCGGCAGTATGTGAGTATCCCCATTCCTCAAGAGCCTCATCAATAGTTGGTGTTATCAGAACTTTTTATTTGAACCAATCTGGTTGGGTATATAATACTATCTCATGTAGCTTTAATTTGTAACTAGTAATTTCACTAGTTGCCAATTAAATCTTACGCTTTTATCCATTTGGTTTTTGTACTTAATGACCCTCTTAGATATGGGCCATTGGCACTGAACATCCATTCCCATTTCCTTCTATTTACATTTTCACATAAGAGGATCTAGAAAACGAAACAACCAAATACCTACCTATATTTCCCAGGTTTTGAATACAAATTAGGTTCCACCAAAAAGACATACTGATGAAAGATAGAAGGCAGAAGCAAGGTAGGGACCATCTTTCTGATACTATCGGTGCTGCACGTCTTTGCCAATGTGAAAGGCAGGTGTGATAAAGACAGTAAGTTGGCCCTGACTTGCACTGCTCCAGCCCATTCAATAATTTGTGAACACCTGATTCCCTGATTCCTTCTTGTTTAAGATACCTAGAGAGATTTCTTTTTAATCCTGAACCCTGACTGATACAATGACTATTGTACTCCACATAGTCTAAGATGCTATCAAAGGTAGGAAGCACCATTATTTTATTGACTCTAAGAAAGCTATTGCTGCAATTAAACTATGACAAGTGCTTTCCTGACACTTAGAATTTTTCCCCTACCTATTTAAAGAGCCATTTTAGACTTTAGACACAGGTTTTCTGATGTATTAATCTTGCGTATACATAAGAAAAGAAAATGCATGTGTAATGAATTAGTTAGTGTACTACTAAAACTTCTTCACATTCAAAGTTCAACTTTTCTGAATGACTTTTAAATTCCACGCATTTCTACACAATGATGTCCTCTGTGATGCCAAGAGCATTAGTGGTGGACCATTTCCTAACGAGAGTGCTCTATATTGTCTTTAGGATTTTTCAAAGTGACTGTGATCTATTCTGCAAATTTTGATGTATGCGAGCATTCAATGACAACTATATCAAAAGGTCTGCCTAGCCAACATTAATTGTAGGAAATATTCTGGCCTCAGAGGTGCTAAAATATTGACAAAGCACATCTTAGGATGAATGAAATACGGTATTATTTAGTATCTAGAAATTCTACTAGGTTCTTGTGCAAATTTGTCTTTTTTGGATAGTATTTTTCCTTATTTTTAAAGATTTCTTATTTTGCATCTTTAATTATATAAGCATACTTATTTTATTATCTGGATGTGGTAAAGTATTATCTTAAGTTCTTGGGAGTCCAAATTTGTTGTTTAATGTGTCTGCTGACATTCTTTCTTTTGGATGGTTTCTTCATGCTTTTGTGATTTTGATTTATGAGCTTAAGACTTTGTCTGTGGGAATGCTGTGTGACCTGAGTTGAAGATGTCTCCCTGAAGAGAGGTTTTATATGTTTGCTTCTGCCAGGCAATCTCACCTAGGATTACTTTTAATATTAATTTCTCAGTTAAGGAATTCCTACACTATGCATATGATATCAATTTGGACCCCAACCTGGCCTGAAGGGAGGCAAAAAGTCTCCTATGGGAATGTGTTTTGATATGTTGGAGTCCAGTCCAGAGCCCAGCCAAGAGAGATAAGCTTCTTTGTCCTCTCCCTTTAGCAGTGGGTAGATATTTTTCCTACTTTTCCTTTTTTGCGGGGGGAGGGAGGGGGCTGAACTTTGATTCCTATGCCTACATGACCATTAAAACCCAATACCTTTGGTTACCAAGATCAACACCTACCCCCAAACACCTCTAGGGAAGCTTCAGGATCAGCTCCCACAATCACCATTCAGGTTTTCAGTTCTCTTCTTATATTTGGTCCCTTGGGGATTTTTCCTTCTTTCTAGCAAGCTCTGCTATGCATTTAAAAGATTTTATATTTTATCCAGTATATCTCCATACTTTATAGTAAAGCATTCTTGTTTACTATAATGCTAGAAACATAAGTCCATCTCATTACTGTGTACTATAAAATTTCCATTTAACAAATGAGAAGATTAAGGCTCATAGAGGTTAAATAATCTTCCCACATTCACACAGATCACATGGGTTGGAACCATGATTCAAACTGAGGTCTTTTGTCTCTAAAACCCATGCTCTTAGCATTGAACCACAGCTAGGCAGCCATGCTACTTTTAATTTCCTGATACTACAGTGATCGTTTGCATATTTCCAGCTAATTGAATGATTTAATTCTTGCCTCGTGTAACAGATTTGAGTTAATTTGTACTTTACCAAGACACCACAAAGAAACTTTGTTTTTTGGGTTTTTTGGATGGTTTACCAGTATGGGGATCCAGACCTGTGACCTTGGTGTTATCAGCACTGCATTCTAACCAACTGAACTAACCAGCCAGCCCTTCCTCTGATTAATTTTGTTTTGTTTTAAAAAGAAACTCTGGTGAATTTCTGAACATTCTATTTTTACAAATAGACTTCTAGGTTTGGAAGCCACTTTAAAAGGGCATCTTGTCCATCCCCTTGCTCCAGACAGAACCACCTTCCAAACATTACTCACAATCTTTGCTAGATGACAACTTCCTTGGGATCTAAGATGATGCACAGGACAAGCTATAAATTATTTCAGCCAAATTCTTAGGCCTAGTGAGTCTCACTGGCAAGGGTTTTTCTTCCTTAATTCTAAACTCATTCTCTCCTTCTGCACCTTCAGCTGCTCCTTATTCACAGGGGAGAGACAAAAGAGCTTTCCTTGTCCTCCTTAAATAGCACTTTTTTTGCCCCCTCCCCATTCTTGAGTAACCACAAGCCCTTATGGAATTACTCGGATCCTTTAGGGGAGAGACAAAAGAGCTTTCCTTGTCCTCCTTAAATAGCATTTTTTTGCCCCCTCCCCATTCTTGAGTAACCACAAGCCCTTATGGAATTACTCGGATCCTTTAAGCTTTCCCTTCTTTCTTCCTTTTTGGTCATGATTTTTTTTTCTTGGCTGTAACTCCTGGTGAGTTATCTCCCATTAATGATGCTGACATACAAGACCCAGATAAAGTGCTATATAAATGCTAAGTAATCACAGGCAGGCTTGCTTTTGTGATACAGGTTATCTCAGGCTGCTGTGTTATGGGATCAGACCCCTGTTGACATTCAGGATGAAGTTTACCAGCTGCAGATTTTTTTTTTTTTTTTTGCAATGGAATATTGTGACAAGTGCTAATGCTCTACCAGGAGCCTTCAAAAGTGAGCATGCTATTATTTGATGATCTTTCTGTTCTTCAGCATACACACACCAAGAACATCAAGGTGTACTGGCGTATACTAGTAGGCTTTCAGAATATGGCCACACCAGGAGCTCTGGGAAAATCCTCCTGCTGGGCATTCAGGGTAAGGGTGGAGAGATCCAGAGAGAAGTGGGCCCAAGAACCTCTTATGGTGGAAATGGGCACACCCATAACATAGACAAAAACCGGATCTGATCAATGTACCTGATTTTTTTGACTTAATCAAGTTATCTCATTTTTTGGTTTTGACATTGTATAACTACATTCATAATCAAAGAGCCCATTTCCAACATTCGTGTAGGACAGGTGACCATGGACCTGTTCATTCTCAGGGTCACTGTCTATATGACCCCAAGCTGGCTTTTGAAAGATGAAATTTTCAGTTATTAGGCTCTTAGTCCTCACAATATCAAAAACATATTTGAAGTTTTTTCATTAGAAGACAAAACTGAAATGCTCTTTGGGCATTTTGTAGACAGCTATGGTCATCTTCTAATTTTATTTCCCATCATAAACTTCTGGACACTTGGATAACATTGTTATTGCATGTGTGTGTGTGATTATATATATACATATATACATACATATATATCCTAAGACTATAGCTGGAAGGAACTTTAGATTTTATAGGCAATTTTCACATTTAATTGATGAAGAATCAAAGCCAGAGAAAAGATGACTTACCAAAGATACTCTGCTATTAGGCAGCAGATGTGGACTAACAATCTATATCTTCTGACTCCTGCAGGATTCGGTGCATTTTCCTCTATGGTAGACAGGCTAGTAGGGGCTAGAGATAGGAGCTAATTTCCATAGTTGTTTCAGAGAAGAAGGCAGTATGTTGTTTGAAGCTGTTGGTTAGCATATTCTTTCTTATAGACAAAAAATAGATAACATAATTTAAATGTCATTTTAAGTCTGTTATTCCCTTATTCTTTTCTATAGCACACCTATGAAATGAATAGCTGTTAATAGCACTTGTGTCTTTATTCATATCTAAACTGATGCATCTTAGTATATATGCATTTCCAATATCTATATGTACATTTCCAATATCTGCATGTGTGCTTATGTGTATATAGTGTAAAGGGGTTAGTATTATGTTTTCCTCCATGGGGTGTATATTATTCAAACCTTATCATCAGTCTACCTACTAATTTAATGCACTAGTCTATTGTTGGTGCATCTTTTGCATATTTTTCTTGAGTGTTCAAGAAGCACAATCAGAACATAGAAAGACATGTACATGCAGCCTCAAACACACACATGTACACATGCACAGAGACATACACAGACACATGCTACCACACATTCCCTGGCTCTTCTCTGGATATTCCTGCTGTAGTTGGCCAAATAATATTGCCAATTCAGGCTGAAACCAGTGGAGCAGCCTCCTTTTTCTGTTTACCTTATAGAGCTGACCAGAGATGACTGCATTACCCTCATATGCTTAGACTTTGCCTCTTTTCTAAGAGATGACTAGAGCAAAAGCTTCTGCATCAGTATTTTTTGTCCTAAAACCCTTTTCCCAGGAATTCCTGTTTGATTCATCTTATCCTGCCAGATTTACAGTTCTCCAGCTTTCCAGTCTTTTCTCCCAACACTCCCTGATACAGAATTTCTGCTCAGCCAGATTCCTGCACTCTCTCCACCAACACATACCTTGTCCTTTGCAGTCTCTAAACTGTACAAGCCATTGCCCAACCTGGGACACAAATCTTTTCCCACCTCTCCCCTAAGCCCCATTTAGCTCCCCTCCACAACTCAGCAACTCTCCCCTCCTTGGGGATCACCACCTTGTCTGATTCTTCCAGCCTCTGCTACAGCCTCCACTCCTACTCTTCCCCCTGCATTGATGTTACTCACCTCTCTTGTCTCTCAGTCTTCTTATCCATATTTTTGTCTGGGTCATGAATCTATGCTCTATCTCCCCACACAAATGGGTGCAGCTCCCCTCATGCAGGGCTTGGCTTTATCTCTTGTGTCCTGGTGCTCCTCTCCCCCAGCCGAGGCAATGCCTCATTCCTGACAGCATGTTGATTGAACAACTGGCTGGAGTAGAAGCTCAGCATTAATACTTCTTCTATCTCTTTTCTTAATTAATTTGATGTGTTTGGCATCAGCTCTGCTGCTGGAGGGGTATTTTCTAGGAGGCAGAGGAGTATTGGAGGGCTTGCTCCTTTTCCTTCCCTTCCCAAATAGACTAGTATTTCAACCTGACAGCTCCCAGCCAGTCCTCTGGCTATAGAGCATTGAGTGTTTATTTTCCTGATGTTTTTATTCCAAAGTCTTTGCCAGGGTCATGTTATTGAAGTCTGCTAAATGACTACAGCCCCTGACCCTGCTACTGAATCTGACACATTTTACAGGTATAGCTGTTGTCAGAAAATTATAGAAGGCAAAGGCAAAAAAAAGAGGCTTTGGGAGGTCATCTTGGACACACCCTTCTATCTAATCTAATAACCAACCATTTCAGCTCTAGTAAATTAGAAAAGATCTAGTGTTCAAAGTGCTATGCATGAGGAATGGATGTCACACTCTTCAATTCCCATTCCATTATCTAGCAGCACCCTTCCCCACCCCCCATCAGAATAATACGTTTCATTATCTGGACCCACAACCTCTTCTTTTGAATGTCAGGCCCTTTCCACATCTGTTGTTTCCAGAAAGTGGATAATGGTGAATATAACCCACTATATACTTGAAAAAGTGAGTTAGAAGACTGGAAATAATCCAGAGAAAGTGGACCAAGTGTTCATCCATGATGAATAATTCAATATTCAATGAAATCTACATTCTTCTCAAAGACCAGAGTAATTTTCAGACTGATTTAGTTGTTAACTGTGAATATCCAAAATCCCTTCTGGCTCACAATGGTAAGCAGGTTTCCAAGTGTGGATGAGTCTTACCCACAGGTTTCAATGCTTTTTGTCTGCCCACATCCCACTCTACAGCTCTTTTCCCAGCTCAGGCTCAGAGAGTGCTGGTGCTGCATGTACACATAATAAAGGTCTATGTAATGCCACACAACTGGTTGCAAGCAGGAGGAAAATGTTATCTGGTTAATCTATCCACCTGCTATCATGTATCTGGATATTTGGAAGTGACCCAATGAATGACTGCAGTTTTCCTTTGTTAGCACATAAATAACCCTAAAATCTTGTGGTTGGGCAGTGTCCATAGACAAAAATAACTGCATCATTAACACTTCTTTAGTGGGGGAGTGTTGGGGGGGGAAAGGAGGAATTGGTAAAGGGACACAAAAATCAACTACATTGCATATTGATAAATTAAAATAAAAAATAAATGTAAAAAACAAAACAAAACAAAAATACACTTCTTTTCTCCACTTGGCATGTTGTGGCTGACAGGCCTTCTCCCCACCTGGTGACCCCAAGGCTGTCCTGTGGCTTGGCACTGGTTATATAGAGAGACGCCAGTGTCTCAAAAGTGCCAGAGTCTGGCAGGCAACCTGACTATAAGGTGGCTGCTGTGATTTCCATAAGACAATAAACAGAATGCAAAACAGAACTGTAGGAAGGAGGCTGCCCAGTTCCTGGTGTTGGCAGGGGCCAAAAAGTAAGAATTCGTTTCCTGAGAGTGAGTCTAGTCTGTATAGTGAGGGAATAGAATGAGGGAAATTCGAGTGAGCCAATTCAAAGAAATATATCCTCATCATCTTTGAAGAAAAATGCTTTCATACCATCCTCCTTTGCAAGCGACAAATTGGGGCTGTTCTCATATTATCTAGAGAAATGAGTGGTGGTTCTTTACTTAGATTTGGAAATATATAAAACTGGATAACTCAGAAAATCTACTTAAAGTCCTAAATTGTCCAGAGCTATATTTTTGTCTATATGTCAAGTTAAGCAACGAATTACCAAAACTCTGGCTTTATTTGGTGCTATGTAGTTTCCACTACAGTAGCCCTGATCTAGCCGATTTATCTCCACAACTCAAAAGCACTAGAAAATTGTGTGAGCCAGTTGCCCACTTGAACCTCTAGTGGGTCTGAAACAGCAGTTAAGGATAATGGAAAGAAGAGAAATACAAGGTTAAGAAACAGAGAAGCAAGAATCACTCCTCTTTCCCTCAACAGGCATCTAGGCTGAAGCGATCCTGAGCTAGGGAGGGCAGAAGATTTCACAATAAACCAAGCTCAGAGTCTTGAAGCTACACTGGACTGGACATTCTAATTACAGATTTGAAATTGTATATATGACTTGTTGTTATAGGACTGTCTGTTACCTATGAATGGGCAGAAGAGTCTTGGGGCCTCCTGAAGTTTGAAGCCAAGGGCCAAGAAGGCTTAGCTAACATTGATTAACACTTATAAGGGGTGATGGAAGACAAAAATTGTTGCATTTTGTCTTTTAAAGAGGGTATGTTCATTACGGATACACTGGGATGTGATAATAAATAAACTCCAAAATGTACAGTGGCTCAAATACAATAGAACGCTATTCCTCCCTCAGGTAAAGTCCTAGACTGGTGGTTCTTGTCAGTAGGCAGCTCTTCTCTGCATGTGATTTGGGGATCTAGGCTCTTCCCATCTCATGTCTGCACTGTTTTTTATGGTCTCACAGTTGGCTTCCTGACAGAAAGAGAGCAGAAAGCATGGGAGAGGAGGATGGTAACATACCCACTTACTCAATCGCATGGTCACGTCATACTGCAAAGAAAGCTGGGAAATGTGATTCAGCTGAGGGCCCAGAAGAAGAGCTACCAGATTTGGGGGGAGAAGTTGCTATTGAGATATAGAGTTGCTGGAAGATTCTCATGCAGTACCAGTGATCCAACCACTATAATGAGCATACTTATGAGTCCTTCTTTCTTCAAGAGGAAGATCATTACTCCCCGAAGAGATTTTCTCTAGATGTTGTGTATTGATGGATGATGGGGAGTAAAGAGGGAACAGGGGAGAAAAGGAGAGGACTTCTGTGAAAGACTAGAAGCAAAGGTGGCCACTACCAGCTGCCCCGCCAAGATGAACAAGACTCCTGTAACTTGACTACTGAGAACTTTCACCTGCAGGAGATCGGTTCCTTCTCCAAATGGAACTTCTAGCCTCTTGTGTAATGAAGATGACCCTGCAACTCCTAGGTCTCAGTGATCCTGGAAATGGGCACGACGCTAAAAAATCCTTTTTGCTACTGAAAAAAATTCAGTAAAATTTGCCACTAGACACAGAAGCCAGCAAAATTCATGAAGACAGAAGAATTGCCTGGCTTTTCAATCCTAAATAAAATAAATGTATTTTACATCAGATTAATTCCAAAACTGGATTTATTTTTTTGAAGTGTCTTCTTCTGGTAAAATCAGAAAACACATCTGGCAGAGATGAGGTCATCACGAAAAGAGTTTGACTATTTGCAATAAAAAACACTCACCTCCCTTGGATTCTCACTCGTGGTGGGGAGCAAACAGCTTCTCAGGACTGGTCACAGAAGTCAGAGCTTCCGGCAACTCGATCCCCCCTGTTACCTATATCCCAGGCCTCCAACCCGCTATTAAAAATGAAAGGGCGTCTCCATTCTCCCCCAGATGTACCCTTTTGCAGCGACACTAACTACTTTGTTCATGTCTATGTGCAGTGAGCTTTTTTCCTGTTCTTCTAGTTTCACTGGGGCTTTATTTTAAGCACCCTCCCCTACCCCATTTCTTGAGACCAGCCGGAACGCATGCTGGAAAAACAAAACGGGGGAGGGGGGAAGGCCCGTCAAATTCCAAAGCACAGCTCAACCAAGGCTTCCTAAGTAAATGAAAAGGATTTGGGGAAGAAATAATCCATTAGGGTAAACACTCAGGGGTTGAGATTACTCCCCTCTCCCTCCAGTGCGGTGATGACGGAGCCGCATAAAGCGCCTTTTGGTGCGTGCAGCTCCGCAGGTTACATAACTGCGAAGTGCGGTCTTTGGAGGCTGCGGGAGTCAGTAACCCCTCAGTTCACTCCCGCCCTGCCTTCTCTCCAGTCTGCACGAAAGCCAGGTCTGAAGGCTTCGAAAGTCTGGGGACCCGCGCCGCGCCTCGGCTGCAGGAGGCCAGCGGACTCAGCTTGCGGGGCCCCGTGCCCTTGCCACCGGCCGCCCACCGCGCCAGCCGCAGCCACGGCGCCTGGAGAGGGGGCCGCGCCCCTTGAAAAGCGGTCTTTAGGGGCGGTCGGTCTTGAGAGGCGATTGCGGGCAAGTGGCTCCCCGCCGCCTCAAGTGCAGCCGCTGCAGCGGACCCTGCCTCCGGGTCGGGCTGGGAGGCGCTGGGCGGATGCCCGGCCTCAGTGCTGCGCCAACACATACAAGTTCCGCTAGGAATGTTCGAAAACACAAGTTTCTCCCCGATTGACTTTTTTTTTTTTTTTCCCCTTGAAGCGTATTACCTTCAAAAAAACAAAGACGTGGACAGGCAGGCGCCGCCCGGTCTGGGAGCCGAGGTTTGCGACTGATACAGATTTCGTTTGGTACAACTGGAGGAAGCAAGGGTCGCCCCGTCCCAGGCTGGAGCGCGCGGACCTCTGTCTCTGGACTGTGGAAGTCGCCTGGGACTCGCTCCGAGAGAGGCATGCTCTCCCGGCTTCCCCAAGCCTGGGGAGGGTGCCCCGGAGGCATGGGACCCCAGACCCCTGTACGGCGGGACCGAGAAAGAGCTCTGAGCAGCACCGGCCGCACCCTCCACGTCGCGGGCCGGCAAGCGCCGGTCGAACGGCTGCGGCTGCGGCTCGTAATAACTTCGTATAGGAGGGTGCCCCGGAGGCATGGGACCCCAGACCCCTGTACGGCGGGACCGAGAAAGAGCTCTGAGCAGCACCGGCCGCACCCTCCACGTCGCGGGCCGGCAAGCGCCGGTCGAACGGCTGCGGCTGCGGCTGCGGCGGGCGGGAGCAGCGAGTCCCCAGCCAGGAGCTCCCGCAGCGCCTACCCTCTCCGCCTGATTTCGGCGGGGGGAGGTTGTCAGTTTTCGGGGCGGAATACGAAGCTGGTGGGGAATTAGTCAGGAGCTAGTCCCGAGCTATTTGAACGGCCCTGGTAGAGAAGAAAATTAAACAGTGTAACTAATCTCTACAGTAAAGATCTGGAGCGAAATTATGAGCCCACCGGGTTTTCCGCTGAGGCTCCCCCAGAATGACCCTGCACGTTCGAGCTGGCTCGGTCCGGGAGGGCATGAAAAGCGCCTTTTCAGCCTTGAGAAGGGGGCTCTCCCCTACAGCTTTTGATACTTGAAGCTGAAGCTACTAAGTAAAGATTGAAGCGATCGTGGAGAGGGAGGTGCCGAGGGGGTTTCCTTACTGTCCTAGGTGTTTGTAACCAAGGCACATTTTGAAGCTATTACAAATATGTTCCCTATTCAAATAGCGTGGACATCATTCTCCAGGCTCCACTATGTGGGAGCGGGTCACAGCCTCAAGGTTTTCCATGGGGGTGGGGGAGACAATATTCCAGCGTTCTAGAAAACATCCTAGAAGCAGGGTAATTGTCAAAGAATTCCGACAATAACTCTTCCTCTCACTTCCCTTTTCATTATTTGAATAATTCAGGAAATGGTAAATTCTGATTGTTTGTGGAGACTCATCATTACTGGAGAGGAAAAAAAGAGAGAGAAAAAAGGAAAACCTAATAGAGACCTGTGCATTGTGCTCGGAGATGGTGGGATGAGACTGCTGTGCATTTTTCCCAGTGTAAAAGGACAGAATCTGCCTTCCTGGGGTATCGGTTCCCGGAAGGATATTGTTTCTGTTGTGATAAAGTCATAGAGCTACACCAAGTTATCAAAACGCTATATACATGTATATATCTCATATATATGAGAGAGAGAAAGGGAGAGCACAACAAGGATTTTCTGCTTATGTCGATGGAAAACATGTTTCTTGGTGGGAATATTATTTAGGCTCCAGTTTTTTCCCAGGATGATCAAAGCTGAGTAGGACCAGTCCCCTCTGCATAGTCCTTAAACTGCATATGCATTTGCAAAGTGAAGTTGGGGCATCACCCCACACAGCCTTCAGGTGAAAACTCAACTTGAAACTGCAGATTCAGATCTCTATTTCAGGCTCGCTGAACAGAGCATCTGAGATACCCTGCCAGGTTCAGAGCCTTAGAAGTGATCCCTGAGAAGCCAGTTGGAAACCTGGGGGTGTTTCTGGACCTGGCAGAGAACCTACTTCCCTAATGGCTGTATCCATAAGGCCAGACCCCTTGGGGGAGAGAGGGTTAGTTGGGCTTTCTTCTTTCCAGGATGAATCACGTTTGGGAAACTTTTTTCAAGGGTGGGGCTAAGCTTTGAAAAGTAATGAGTCCATTTTTCTTATTGGCAAAGTTCAGAAGGAGAAATTCTGTTTAAGATCCTTGTCCCTACTATTTAAATTACCAAGCATTCTAAAGATAAGATTTAATTAGGAAATTTGTAGACCTACAGTGCACCAAGTTTAGAAGTAGATTTGAAACATGTCCAACTGTATATGGGTATTGTCATCATGGGCCTCTATGTAAGACATGATCATGCCATTTCATATATATTATATGCAGCAAGTGGCAACAAATATACAGCCACAGAGAAATTAATGCTAAGATTCCTAATGCCTGAATAATTTGTTTTTCTCCTTCACCAATATGCCAAGCTAAGATTCTCCCAGTTTTTCAGAAATCTCATGGCTTTTCTCCCTGTGACCCCCAGTCCTTCCCACCTACCTACCACCACCATCACCACCCTTTTCTTTCTTGCCTTTATCTGTTTTCTTTTAACCAGAGATCCACTCAAATCTTTTGAGAACTCTCTGTAGGTGTATGATTATTTTTTAACTACTTTCCTATCCCAAGACTGGGCAGAAGGAACAGAAAATAGTTGCTTCCCCTCCACCCACATTTGGGAGGTGCCCTTTCCACAAGGACCAGCGGACAGGCAGGGGAAGGGAGGGAAGGCTGATTCTTGGTCTTGGCATTGGATGTTGCCAACAGAAATCAGCAGTCAGGATGTGTTCCTATAGATAAATACAGGAGCCTCTAGAGGCACAGGGACCTAACTCTCAACACCCCGAGTCTGTGAGTCTGTTCACACAAGCACGCCCATGAATGCCCAGGTACTCGGTCAGCCCGCGCGTATACCCACGCACCCAGAGCCCTCAGCCATCCCATTCGTGTCTCTTCTACCCCACAAATATATGTACCTGCCTGTGTGCGCAGCTATAGGTCCCCATAGAGTGCACACAAGTGCATCGATCAGGATTACGTGTGATCGTGCCTGCCTCGCGCTGGAGTGGAGCGGGCGCCTCCCGCGCGGGCACTTACCCCGCTCTCCTCCGTGTCGGCCATTTGTTGTCCTGTGTGGAAGCGGCTTTCCCCAAGAAGCTTGGTTGGGGTCAGTGAAATAAAGTACTAAGTAATTATCACATGTAGATATTAAAAATTAGCATATCAAAATAAACTAAGGAACTCTGTATTGGGAGCATTCCAGAGAGAGAGCAAGAGGAGTTAGATGTCGCCGAGTTCCTGGCGTAGCCAAGCGGCGGTGACTCCTCTGGCTGAGCGGAATCGCCATCCAGGCTCCAGAAGTGACCCGAGTCTCCCAAAACCCGTGGAAGGAAATTGCGCTGACCAAATAGTGCCAACGCCAGCATTCTGCCAAGCTTGGCGAGATGGCAAGTTAGTTTAGGGTGCGCAGTTCCGCTAAGTGATGGCTGAGGGAGAGACAGATCTGAGAATTGTATACTGCAAAGTTACTCCTGGGTGTCCTCAGACCTGGTTCTTTAGTCTCTCTTAAAAATAAAATTATAAAAAGCATAACCTCTGAACTTACATGTGCCTGAATACCATTTCCACTTAATAGCTAACTGCATCAGAAAAAACAAAAACAAAAACAAAACACTAATGGAAATGGCTAACGAGCATGTCTATGCCAACACATACCTTTACCCGCAGAACTATAGGTCCACAAACTCCCTCCCTCCATCTCAGCATAGACATAAAGACAATTAAAGGCTTTAACATTTTTTTAAGTTAAACATTACTTTTGTCATATTCAAGGGAAATATTATTTTAGAAGACAAAAAAATTTAAAGATCACCTAATTGTATGGATATGAGTATCTGAGGGCACAATCCTATGTTAATATTTATCTAAAGTTCCCTTAACACCTAACAAAGAATATATTCATATCTACTGTCTAGAAATGATAGGTCATAATAGATGAGAAATACTACTACTTCCTTAGAAATTCATTAATAAGCCAAGCACTGAAAAGAGGGTTACAAGTGCTTTAAATCACAAATACGGATTATAGCAGAGAAAGATTTTCCAAAGGCCTCCTTGTAGGAGAGTAACTGCGCCATGTCCCCTTCCCCATGCTATGCCTTAAGAATTGCGCCTTTGCAAAATGAGGATTTTTGTTTGTTTTGTTTTTTGCTTTTAAATCTATTTGCTTATAGTGGCTCAGCCCAGGAAGAGATGACTGACCCTGTATAGAGCAGAAGTTGGTGGATTCACAGGGTCTTCCCCTAGCTCACATCCTAGCCATGTTTTCTTTCCTTTCATGCCAACCCCATCAGACTGCCCCAACCCGCACCCCTGTTATGATGACCTACAAATGTTTCCATGCTAAACAACACAACGCACACCTATTGAAACACATGTTTCCCAGCATGCACATTGTTCAAAAACCAGAAATCTACAATCGTGCTCCCCAGAAATGCTGAAGGCCTTAAGTATGAGGAGCCTGGGACGGTCTCTATGCCTTGAAAGATATTTTCTTTTATCTGAGTTAAATTTTCTCTGACTATGCAAGTGAGTGCAGTAATCTTTGGGAAGAAGAATGAATGTTCCCAAACTCCTTTCTAGTTCTTTAGATTTAGTCAGCTTTGCTGTATGTACGAAGCAACACCATGATTAAGAGAAAAAAGTGCCTCTTACTACCTAAAGAAGGGAAAATTTGAATTGGATGAGAGGAAGGAGGCAGAGAGGGAGGGAAACCCACCCCAAGGATATGAGAGTGATACTTTCCCTCCAGTTTCTAAAACTGCATCAAATTATATCTTTGCAGGAAGGTTTAATTAATCACCACCAGCAAGAGTCTTGTTCCAGATACTCAGACACATGAGCTCCCTTCTGCCTTTTTGCTCCATAGATCCCAACCAAGATTGGTTCTTTTAACAAAAAGGGATTTCTTTCCCCCCTTTAGTTTAGACTTGGGTCTCTTATTTCCTCTTTTTTGGAGATGGGGGAATTACATTTTCTTTCTTTCGATGAGGTGCTTTAATTTACTATGCTCTGATCAATGATTTTCAGATTAGAATGTGTTTTTTTCTTTGACTGCTGAAGGTGTCTGGTCATGGGGAGAACTAGGCTGTGATCCATTTAGGGTATAATTTTCCCTCTTTCTCATGATGAAATACATGTACTCCCTCTACCATCTTCCTCTTAGGACTCCACCGAACTCCACTTCCCACAACATGGTGGCAGGGTGATGGGGTCCCTCCCCTTGTTAGAGGTGAAATGCCCAGCCCTCTAGCTATACCTTTTATATTTAGTCATTCTTTGGGACAGGTTAAATAGTCGACTTTGACCAGAGGAATGCTGTATTGGGGTTCACAAACCCTCCCTGCCCTAAGAAAAATGTTATTTTCCATATCTTCTTTTAAAGTAACTAGAAACTTTTTAAAAGGGGGGAAAAAAAGAAAGAAAGAAAGAAAAGGAGTGACTGGTCTGTCTCCCTTCTAGGAACCCCAAACCTAAACATTAAAAGATGGAGAGATGGAGGAAATGATCAAAAGTGATAAATACCTTTTCCAGGCATTTGATTTGTTGGCTTTCTGATCAAAAGGGGCCTTTGTTAGATCTCTGCAAGGAAGCCAAATCCAGCCCCCAGCAAACACTCCTCCACCTCTTCCCCAACCCCCCTCATCTCCCTTGTCTAACTTGAAAATGAACTTGGACTTCCCTCTCAGACAGGCCCTAAAACCAGAAGAGATTTTATTTGTCTGTTTCTGAAGGGCTTCCTAAAAGGGAGAGGTGTTTGGGGGGAGGGGAGGGGGCAGAGGACCCTTTCCTGAAGCAGAGGACAGGGTGGAGGCAGGGACTCTGGGGAGGCCAGAAAGGGGAGGAAATACTTTGTAAATTTCTTAATTCCGCGTTTATTCCTTGGACTGTTTTAGTCAAAGGGAAGTGAGGGGGGGGATGCAAATGACAGACTGAGATACTGCCCAAAAAGAAAAGGGGGTGGGTGGGGTGAGTATTAGAAAAGGGATGAGGAAGGGGCTCCGTAATGAGCTTGGCAGGGCTAGGAGGGCAGGGAAGCTGTGGGAGAAAGAAGGCTGGGGTTAGGGACTCATTCCTAACAATTCCCCATGGAAGGAGCCACCTGACTTCCCCTGACCCTCGTGTACCACCAGGCAGAGTCTGCAATTAAGGGCAGGCTGGAGGAGAATCCAGGAAAGTATTGGTGATAACAGCCTAAACCTGGACACCTGTATGGATCCTTGCAGAGCCAGAGAGGAAAAGTTTGGTGTGGCCCCCAAACCTGGGCCAACACTGCAAGTTTTAACTAGGCAGCAGAGAAGAGTGGATTTCCCTGATGTCTAAAAGAGGGAAGTGAGTGGGGCCCAGAAGAAGGCAAGTTTGGGTTTGAGAACAGAAAACTTTGAAGAAAGGAGCAAAGTGATGCCTCAGCCATGCTGGTCCCATCTTCCCTCAAACTGGGGGGCCTAGGGAGGGAGAACGATAAAGGTGGAAGATGTCAGGATGGCAGCCACTGTCCAGGAGGTGAGTTCTCAGGCTGGGAGAAGAGGCCTGATGGTCCTCCTCTGAGGCCTGGCTGGGGGGGGGAATCAAAGTATAGCAGATTTCAGAGGGATTCAGGAGCCTTGGAGGTGGCATCTTAGGCTGCATGCTCCATGGGCTTCTCCAACCTTCTGGGAGGAAACTGAGCAGGGCCAAGAAGCCCCAGGATCAAGTACTTTTCTTCCCTTCTCCACCAGTATTACTCTTTGCAGCCCACCAGAAATTTCTTCCAAATGTGTGAGAGGGTCTCCCCACTTAGATACAGTCTTAAGGGTGCCCCAATAGGGCCCTTCCTGAACCCCCAACCTTGTCCTGTAAGTGGCTCCTCAATCTCAAATATCACTTTCTTTCCTGGATAGCTCAGGCCCTATGTACTCTGTGCTCCACGAATCTCCTCTTCCACCCTGCAGCCAGGACTCTGGACAGGAAAGGGCCCCCCAAACTGTATGCCCTACTCACAAGGCCTCAAGTCTGGGCCAGAATCCAGACCCCATAGTGGTGAGGCTCTTTGTTCTCCTTCAGCCTCAACCCACCCCCTCCTTTTTTAAAACTGGAATTTCTCCCATAAAAAAAGGGAGCAGGAGCTTCAGAGCTTCAAGTTTTTTTTTTTTTTTAAAGAATATAGAAGAAACAGAGAAAAGGGAGACAGGGAGGGAAATTAACTGATGCCTGATTTTCAGAGGAGAAAATGTGGGCATTGAATAAGGGACACACTGACCTCATTTCTTTCATCCTTCTCCGTAGCCTAGTATTCCAGCTACACGCAGCCCTCAAGTGTGTGCACCAGGCTTGCACCCTCCTGTTGCAAATGCTGCTAAGTTACACCTCTGACTTTGTCTTTAATACAGTGGTCCGGGAATTCCACCCCTCAACCTCAGAAAGACACAGACATCTGCCTCTTCGTTTTCCTAGTATTTTCCTGGGGGATGTCTTTGTAAGTAGAGAACAGGATGAGCATGGAAAGTGTGTATACAGACACACAGAGACCTTTATTTGCATATAGAAGATTTAGACAGAGATCTGGGTATCTTCATGAACACATTTTGTCTGTGTCCACAAGGGCATGTGCCAGAACAGTGCATGCAGCTTGCACACATCCTCAAAACCACAGGCACGCGTGTGCGCGGGCACACGCACACACACACACACACACACACACACACACACGCACATTTCCAGTGAAAAAGTACATTGAATATCTCCTTTACATGTTGGAGCATTTGAAAGAATTTCAGAGTTGAACTTAGCCGGGAACTCGGTTCACGGGAGGAAGCTGAGGGCAGAGTGGCTCCTGCTGCTCTGCCTTTGCAGATGTCCCTTTGAAAAAGCAGCCTAGAGCAGAGCCAGGGCTTCCCGAAGGGGCTGAGGGGCCATTTTCCATTTTCCTTCCATAGAATTAAATGCTCCATCTTTTCCCCTACACCAGCAGCTCAGCTAGAAACCGAACAGGCACATTTCTTCTCATTTCTCTTGATTTTCTCTAAAGTCCATGTATAGTCAAGCCCCACCGCCCCATCCCCAAGCCCGGTGGGGCGAGGTGTGGCCGTGTGGTGGGGGGTGAGCGCCGCAGCAGCCAAGGGCTTCAGCGCTCGGCTTTCTAGGGCGGGATCGCCTCGGAGATGTAATGACTACGTTTCCACTGGTGCATATTCTCCTGGAGTGTTTAATTCGATTTTATTTGTGTCTCAACGAGATCTACATTTTTTTCGGGGGAGGAGGGGAGAGGCGACCCCAGGCTAAAAGTTAATTAACCAACAAGGCTTTACTTTCCACCGCCCGCCGCAGGCTGTTGCATCGGCGCCTCCCTCCCGGGTCCTGGCGCGCCCCAGCCCGTGGAGCCTGCATTTGCAGGCGTGGAAGGTTGGGGATCCAAGCGAAAGAAGTGGGAATCCTTCACAACATGCGGACTTCCCCCACTGCTTTTAGAGCCTTCAGCCGTTTCCCTTCCAGCTTTCCCACTCTCCCAAGTCGCATTTTTTACGTCTTAGGCTGGTCTTCTTGAGGAAGGGACTTGCGTTCCCTCTCTTCTCGCCGCTAAATTTTGGCCGCATAATGCCTCCTAATAAATGGAATTGTAAAGTTGCTGGGTTAATTAAATCTATATCTCATTGCAATAGGAATAGTTAATGCCCTTGTATAAACCTGGAAAAGAACATACTATTAATTTTATTTATTGCTGGGCCGCCCGGCACCCAGATCCTTCCCTCTATTCTGTCCCCTACCCCCGAAGTCTGAGGAACGTGTCTTTGGGTTCTGGCCCGCAGGAGACGCGTCTGACGTTGGGCAGGCCCGGGGAGGGAGCCCCAGGAATGGGGTGGGCGTTTTAGGCCTTTTGTTTCTCCTGGCGGCCCCACAGAGCCCTGTTCACGGCGCCCCGGGATCTCCATGGGGGCGCGGCACGTCACAGGAAGGGGACCAGGGCCTCCGCACCACCTCCACGACCAGTGACTGAAAAAACCCGGCAGACCTCCCCACCCACCCACCGCTACCAGCCAGGCCTTAGGCAAGGGGGCCAAGGTCACACGACCCAGTCTAGACTTGGCCAGGCCGTGTTTGCTCTCGTCGTTTTACCTTGACCTTGGACTCCAGCGGCAGGGTAGCCAGTTTCCCAGCCGCGCCGACTCCCC
Organism: Galeopterus variegatus; assembly: GCF_000696425.1. Lineage (NCBI taxonomy): Eukaryota > Metazoa > Chordata > Mammalia > Dermoptera > Cynocephalidae > Galeopterus > Galeopterus variegatus. The sequence continues at coordinate 589,264 of NW_007726171.1, forward strand.
AGCAAGACCCCACCTTCCCCTCGGCTTGTCTCTTGTCTCTTCCCCCCACCACCACTGCCCTCAACACACACTCAAGCTGGCCTGCTTATGTTTCAAACCTCGTTCTGACGTATTTTAACCCCCACTGCCAGCCCAGCCCTCAGCCTGCTTTCTGAACTCTGAGCTGACCCTTCTGGGTGAAGATCACGCTGATAAGAATTACGTTTCTCACTCTAACTCAAGCAAGCGCGACACTCTCAACCATCACACACTATCGTCCCCCTACAGGGAAGAGGGAGGTGGCCCGTGGGGGTCTCAATGCAGACCGGGCCATCCACTCTCTGGTTTGAGGGGGCTGGTGGGTCCGTCTTGGCATGGGGGAGGGGGAGGGTTTGAGTGACCTCGGCCTGTGTGCTGTCTGGACAGCAGCGCCCAGCGTTTAAAACCTGGGGCAGAAGCAGGAAATAGGGAGACCCTGCAGACCCTCTCCCCTCTTTTTTTCTCTCTATTACTTCTCCTCAGGGAAGCCTTGTGCTGAAAGGGAACTTGGCTCAATTCCACGGAGATGCTCCTCCGAGAAGAGGTGACTATATTGATGACCCAACAAGTTGGAAGATTAAGAGGAAGGCGGGGAGGAGGCTTCCGAAAAGTTAGTAAGTTGGTGTTAATTTTTTTCTTTAAAATAGAGAGCACTTTTAGAGCATTAAAACATTCCGCACTAAAAGGGAGTGACCCCCAAAAAGCTGTGGGGCTAGAGTGAGATTGTTCAACTGCGGACTACGTTGATCTTGGCTCTGTTTGGCCCCATAGCCCTCACCAGCCAAGCTCAGCCCAGGCCGCTGAGGGCGGAGGCAGGTCCTGCTGGGCTGAGGTCGGACCTCCTGGGGTTCCCAACAGTTGCCCCAGGGAGGGATCCCTCCGAAGGGGCAGCGCCTACTCTCCCCCATGTCCCACGTTTCATTTTGTACACCTATACGAGAGCGCGCTCTCCTTCGCATCCAGGGCATTCAGCTTTCCTAGACTGAATCCTCCCCTCCACCCCATTGCTTTGAAAAAATCTCAGTCCGAGACTATTTCTATTGCATTTTGAAATATCAGTTTATTCTATAGCCCCCATTTTCTTCCTTTTATTCTTTCTCCATTTCTCGCCGAGTATTCCATCGTTTCACCAGCACCCTCGTGTGATAAAGCCTGTGTTGGAGGGCTCTCACGCACCGCCCCCACCCCAGCACTCTCCTCTCTGCTTGAGGAAGATCTACCAGCAAGGAGAGGAGAGGGCCCTTTTCAGACCACTGGGGCTTTGGGGAAAGTGGCTGAAGGTCGGATAGGGAAACACAATCCCGGCATCAAGGGCTAGCTGCGCGGCGTCGGGTTCTTTCCTGTCGTGAGCTGGAGGGGAGCCTGCCAGCGACGGAGCACTCCTGCCTGTTTTCTATTTCTTCATTGATTATTATTTTTTAAAATCCTGTTTCTCCACAACCCTTAGCTCCAAGCCCCAATTCAGAGACTTCGGCAGTCACAGCGGTAGATTTGTGGGTAGGGGTCTGTCTCCCCCGTGCCCATCCTAATCCTAGAGGGAGGAGCCCAGGAACAGTGTTCTCCTCCCCAGACCCCTTTGCGTCGGCCAAATTCAGCCTCCCCCTCCTCCCTGTCTCTCCCGGGGCGGGGGCGCAGCCAGGGTAGAGAGGGGAGTCGCCCTGTCCCTTTAAATCTCTCAGCTCCCTCCTCCTTTTCCCCGCCGGAGAGCCAATCAACAGAGACCTCCTCCTTTTCGCCCCGCCCCACCTCGAGGGGAGGGAACCCCAGGAGACTTAGCCAGGGCGTCACGTGCGCTGACCGCATCACGTGGGCGCGGGAGGGGTGTTGAGGGGAGGCGGGCTGGAGCCGGTGGATTTCTTAATGAAGTGTCTCCGCATGCGTAGAGGGAATGTGGGGAGGGAGGTGGAAGCACCAGGAGGAGGAGAGGAGGGGAGGGGTGAAGAAGCAAGGGAGGAGGGATGGGGGAGGGGAAAAGGGAGCGAGGTGTCTCCCTAGCTCGCTGCCTCTGGCAAGTGGAGTTTTTAAAAAGCTCCAGCAGATCATGTCATGACGACTTCGCTGCTCCTGCATCCGCGCTGGCCGGAGAGCCTTATGTACGTCTATGAGGACAGCGCGGCGGAGAGCGGCAGCGGCGGCGGCGGCGGCGGCGGGGGAGGCGG